>NC_061770.1:27176000-27263500 GCF_022458985.1 Mugil cephalus
TAGGTTACGCAAACAACAGCCAGGAAGAAAAACATTAAAAACCTGACGAACGCGTCGATGAGAAAGCTATCGCTAGCAACTGCAACTGTGCTAACACTAGCAGCTAGCAAACATTAGCAACTAGTTGCTAGCAACTAGTTAGCATTAGCGGACATGGTGTGAAACCAGAACTAAACCAGCCATGAAAACATTGAGGATTAACCTTTATTGACTTCCTGTTTACTGTAGGTGGCGCTAGAGCATGAAACATAAGGAGCCGCTGCATCATTATCAAAGCCAACATCTGTCAATCTCCCTCTCTCTCTGCCACGTTGTCTGTGGTTTCCTGCCTCGTTCGCCCGCTCCACACTAATGAAGAGGATCAGACTCAAACCAGTTCTTTATTCCTTCTCTTTTCTGTTGTTTCTAAACTTGTTCCAGTTCCTTCTGGTTCCGATCAAAGTCCGACAACAAGCATCTTCTGGTTCCTCGTGTTCTTCGCAGTCAACTTTAAATCGATTAATTGTTGATGAAGTGAAGGTTTGTATACGATGAAGTCGTCATAGCACCTGGAACTCAAACCAGGAACCAGCACCAGGAACCCAAACCAGGAACCAGCACCAGGAACCCAAACCAGGAACCAGCACCAGGAACTCAAACCAGGAACCAGCACCAGGAACTCAAACATGGAACTTTCCCCTGAAAGTGAGTCTAACTCTAGTAAACAGCAGTTTAGTTCCTGGTTGTTTCTTTGGATTATTCTACAAACAGCATCACATGACCCTTTAGCCACTGAAGCTAAATGTGGAAACGTCATGTGACCTGAGAGGGACGTTTAATCACATTCAGTCTAATGTAATGAATCGTCTCACTGACCTGAACCTGAACCTGAACCTGAACCTGAACCAGAACCAGAACCAGAACCAGACTCTGGTTATTTGCATATCTGAGGTTTTGTTTTGCTTTGTTTTCCTTGTCAGTGACTGAAACTCAGAAACGAAATGAGACGAAACTAAATCTGAGTTTAACGCAGTCGGTTTAAAACGACGATTCACTGACCAACCACAACATGATCCGGTCCAACTAAATACACTGTAAAAGAAAATAAATGCACTAAGTGAATAAAATAAACCACCACGCAGACAGAAAACGGTGGCAAACTTGGAACCAGATCGAGACGAAGACGCTGGAGGCTGCAGTGCACTCACCTGTCCTGTGGGTGGAGCTGCTGCTGGTGAGGTGGTAGGAGAATCTCATGGTGCTGAACTGACTGGAGAAAGACGGAGGAAGAGGAGGAGGAGGAGGAGGAAGGCTGAAACCAAACAGGGCGCTGCGAGGTCGGTTCAGCTGCATCCCGACACCTGGACAGGTACGAGGGTCCACACCTGTCCTCAGGTCAGGGTCAGGGTCAGGTCAGGTCAGGGTCAGGGTCAGGGGTCAGGGTCAGGGTCAGGGTCGGTTTGTTTCAGTTTGTTCTCATGTTTCCTGTGTTTTTATTTTATTTCTGCTGAAGCGTCTTTGTGTGAGTCAGATCTCAGGAGTCCTCTCCCAGAATCCGGTCTCTGGTTGAAGCCATGTGGAGGTCAGACGTGTCTCCACCCTCCTTCGTCCTCCCCCTCTGTCTCCCATCTTCGCCTCGTTTCTATCGCTCCTCGTGGAAACGTTGGTCCGGACCTCCTCGTCTCCATCTCCTGCTTTCACTCAATCGGACGAATCGACTGGTTATCGAGGAAAAACTGAACCAGGATCCGGGTCAAACACTCAAACCCATCGTCTGACTGGAGCTTCCTCTCCAGGAGTTTACTGCAGAATGTGCAGACTCAGCTCTGGATCTCCTCTTTCCCAGATTCCTCCTCCTCCTCCTCCTCCTCCTCCTCCTCCTCCTTCAGTCTGACTCCGTCTGAAGACTTTTCCTCTTTCAGTTCGTTGAGTTTGTCCAAACAGTCGCTCGTCGTTTCTCAGCAGCTTCAAGCTTTTGTGTGAAAGTCTGATCTGAGCTGCAGACCGACACCGCAACTCCTCCTCCTCCTCCTCCTCCTCCTCCTCGAGACATCTGATCCAGCCCCCCTCCCTCCTCCTCCTCCTCTTCGTGGTCTGTTTCTCATTTTCTTTCCGTCTGTTTTTCTGAGGCTGAAACGTGAAGCAGAAGGAAAACAGTCTGAGCTGCTTTTCTTCTTCTACACGTTGATAAAAGTTAAATATTGTCAGAGCCTCTCGGCCACCAGGGGGCTCCACCCGCCCCGGCTCTGTTCATCCAGACCCAGAACCAGATAAAAAACAGACCCAGAACCAGGTCCAGAACCAGATCAGTTTAATGGCATGAATGTAGATTTGTTATTTGAGTTGTAAAAACTCCCTTTTTATGATATTTATGTTCCTTATTTATTTACTCTCTTTTTTCTTCTTCTTTCTCTTTAATTTTTACTTATTTATTTTTCTTGTTCACCTTCGTGAAGCTGCTGGAAAGACGTTGCATTTGGATTCATTCTATTTGTTTTGTAATATGTTAGTGAGCAAGTTGAATATGTTTGTAGAACAATAATAATAAAGATCTGAGTTTAAAACCTCTCTGCTGCCACCTGCTGGTTAATGCGTAGATGTACATATTTAACACCTTTGATTCCCTTTGAACCAGAATTTGGACTGAACAGGACAACATGACCACAGGAGCTGAAAATAAGTCCACAGAACAAACCAGGAAAAAAATAAAAAAATAAAAAACATCCGGAAAGACAAAGATAGAACCAGTTATTCACTAAAATGAGTAAATATTACATATCAGAGATTAAACCAGAGTCCAGACGTGTTTCCATCAATGTAGTGAGACTCAGTTCCTGGTTCAGGTCCTGGTTCAGTTTCTATAAATCAGGGATTTGTCTCATGTTTGTGTTGAAGTGTGTGATGACAACAGATGAAAGGAGCTTTGTGAGGAGCTCAGAAAAAGAGTTGTTGTTGCTCATCAGGCTGGAAAAGGTTCCACAACCATCTGTAAAGAGTCTGGAAGCCACAAATAATCCACAGAGAGTCAGACAGATTGAAGACGACTGTTCCCCTCCACAGGAGTGGTCCACCAACAAACATCACTCCATCATAGTGGGAGAGGAACCAGAGGAACCCAGGGGAACTTCTAAGCAGCTAAAGGCCTCTCTCACATTGGCTGATGTTCATGTTGATGAATCCACTCAACAACCAAAGACACTGCTCTCTGTCCACAAAGAACATGTGGGACAATGTTTAGTGGACAGATGAGACCAGAGTAGAATAGTTTGGTTTAAATGTTTGGAGATGAACCAACACTGCATTCCAGCATCAGAACCTCATCCCTCCATGAAACATGGGGGCGCTAATGTCCTGGTTTGGGCCTGTTCTGCTGCATCTGCTCATCATTGATGGACCAATGAACTGTGAATTCTACCAGTGAACTCTGAAAGAAAATGTCAGGACATGAGTCCATGAGCTGAATGTGAAGAGAAACTGGGTCATGGATGAAGACGAGGAGCCCAAGAACACCAGTGGTTCTCCAGAAGAACCAGAAGAACAGACCTGAACTTTACGTTAAATAACTGAGACACGATTTTAAATCTAAAAATACTTTATTGACATTTAGAAAAAAACTGTTTTAAATAAAAAGAAACGTTGACGTCGTCTCAACGATGAAGACGCTCAGAACGTCTGCTCCTCAGGCTGTAACGAGGCTGGAGGAGGAGGAAGAGGAGGAGGAGGAGGAGGAGGAGGAGGAGGAGGAGGAGGAGGAGGAGGAGGAGGAGGAAGAGGAGGAGGAGGAGGAGGAGAGGAGGAGGAAGAGGAGGAGGAGGAGGAGGAGGAAGAGGGATGAAGATGATGATGAAGATGATGAAGATGACGAAGAGCGTGTGTCCATTGGACGAACCAGTCACCTGTTTGTCCTGTTTGTCCTCCACTGGGACGCTGTAGACCAGAGGGGACGACGAGGACACCAGGGGGAGATGTCTGGCTGGACTCTGGACTGATGCATTCTGGGAAACGTAGGTGACAGTGGAGTTCATGGTGCTGCTGAGGACACTGTCCGTCCTCCACCCTGCAGGACAGACACTGTTACTGAGGGACAGAGACAGAGGGACAGACAGGAGACAGAGACAGGTCCTGACCAAGGAATGAGAGGTGAGACAGGTCAGAGTGGTCCGTCCACAGGGACAGACAGCTGGACTCCTCCTCCTCCTCCTCTTGTCCTTTGTCCTTTGTCCTCCTCAGCGTCTCATCCCTTCTCCTCTGTCCCTGAAAGACATGTGATCAGACATCCACAGACTGTCCTCTGTCCTCTGACCAGTTATAGACGTCCTCTCACCTCCACGTGAAGCCGTGTGTCCTCCGTCTTCTTCGTCTTTGCCTGCTGTCCTATCCTCTCTGGGGGACAGACAGACGTCCATCAGCCGTCCCCTCGTCCTCCTCCAACAGGAAGTGGACTGGACTCACCTGCGTGCTGCAGCGCCTCCTGGAGGCTCCTCTGAGTCTCTCTGAGCTGCTCCAGCACCTGGAGACTCTGCTGGACCGGGTCCCTGTAGCGAAGACAGACCAGCACCAGGACGGACAGTCCAACGGCCAGTGAGGACCACCGCAGCCGGGACACGTAGACCACCAGCAGCTCCTGCACACAGCGAAAGCTCTGAAGCGTCAAAGCATCGGGTGAGAAGTCGAAGCGTCAGAAGTCGAAGCGTCAGGTGAGAAGTCGAAGCGTCAGAAGTCGAAGCGTCAGGTGTGAAGTCGAAGCGTCGGGTGAGAAGTGGAAGCGTTGAACCCACTGACCATGTGCTGATGTTCAGGATGATCAGAACTCATCACAAACTCGTAGATCTTTCTCTCCAGGTAGAAATTCAAACACACCAAACTCAACAACACCAACCTGAGGGCATGAAATGTTCAAGTTAGGAGGGGGCGGGGTTACCAGGTAAGGAGGGGGCGGGGTTACCAGGTTAGGAGGGGGCGGGGTTACCAGGTAATGAGGGGGCGGGGTTACCAGGTTAGGAGGGGGCGGGGTTACCAGGTTAGGAGGGGGCGGGGTTACCAGGTTAGGAGGGGGCGGGGTTACCAGGTTAGGAGGGGGCGGGGTTACCAGGTAAGATGGGGGCGGGGTTACCAGGTTAGGAGGGGGCGGGGTTACCTGGCTCTGGAGGAGCGCTGGGTGGAGGTGATGAGGAAGGAGGTGCAGAGAGCGGCAGCGTTGTAGCAGCAGGAGCTCAGGCTGTGGGCCTCCATCAACAGGAAACTCTGCAGGAAGGAAACTCTGTTGAAGAGTTCAGACAGCGCCACCTGCTGCTCCCTGGAGACACTGCTGAGCTCAGAGAACACCGCCCTCACACCTGGGACAGGTAACACCGTCAGTCTCTTTACCCTCAGTACAGTCTATCAGGCTGGCTGTGGTTTACCCTCAGTAGAGTCTCTCAGGGTGACTCTCAGCTCCTCCCCGTTGGTCAGGATCTCCTGCTGCACCTGTAAGGCAGCGCTCTGGGCCTCCATCAGGTCCTCAGCCATCCGCCTGGTGGACTGGAGCTGCTCAGCTACACCCTCTGAGCTCTCCGTCAGCCTGACACATACACACAGCTGTTAATCTACCTGTACCTGGTTACCTGTGCTAGCTCACCTGTATGTGGTGTTACCTGTGCTAGCTTACCTGTATGTGGTGTTACCTGTGCTAACTCACCTGTACGTTGTGTTACCTGTGCTAACTCACCTGTATGTGGTTTTACCTGTGCTAGCTCACTTGTACGTTGTGTTACCTGGTTACCTGTGCTAGTTCACCTGTACGTGGTGTTACCTGTGCTAACTCACCTGTACGTGGTGTTACTTGTGCTAGCTCACCTGTACGTGGTGTTACCTGTGCTAACTCACCTGTACGTTGTGTTACCTGTGCTAACTCACCTGTACATGGTGTTACCTGTGCTAGCTCACCTGTACATGGTGTTACCTGTGCTAACTCACCTGTACATGGTGTTACCTGTGCTAGCTCACCTGTACGTGGTGTTACCTGTGCTAACTCACCTGTACGTGGTGTTACCTGGGCTAGCTCACCTGTACGTGGTGTTACCTGTGCTAGCTCACCTGTACGTGGTGTTACCTGTGCTAACTCACCTGTACGTGGTGTTACCTGTGCTAGCTCACCTGTACATGGTGTTACCTGTGCTAACTCACCTGTACGTGGTGTTACCTGTGCTAACTCACCTGTACGTTGTGTTACCTGTGCTAGCTCACCTGTACATGGTGTTACCTGTGCTAACTCACCTGGACATGGTGTTACCTGTGCTAACTCACCTGTACGTGGTGTTACCTGTGCTAGCTCACCTGTACATGGTGTTACCTGTGCTAGCTCACCTGTACATGGTGTTCTGCGCTCGGCTCTGCCAGGCCTCAGACTGGAGGAAGTGGCAGATGGAGTGAGTGTGTGTGAAGAACTCTGTGTAGGTGTTGAAGGCCACGGCGTCCATGGACCGGGTGCACCTGCTGACCTCTGACCCCTCAGGGCATGATGGGAAATCTCTGCCTGAGCTGACAGAAGACGCTCAATCAGAGATTATGTTCATTTAAACTAGAGCTGTCAAACTGTTAACATGTTTAATCAGATTAATCTCAGGTTGATGTGGATTAATTCAGATTAATCAGATTAAATCTTCTTCATGTTTAATCTGTATTGATTTGTTTCATTGTTGATGATCAAACTCCAGGAAGAAGAGAATAAATCTGCACTGAACGAGTTCATTCAACACAACTCAACAGTTTCAACAACTTTTTGTGTCTTTTTTTAACCAACATTTGTCCCCGTCCCTCATTTTCAGAAGCTACTACTGCAGAGTGTGATGATACTTTATGTGTCTCCACTGGTCCCTCTTGGTGTCTTTGTCCTCAAATGTCCCATGGAGAGGACCAACGTGCTGTTTAGCGTCTTCCATCTTTATGGGTTGGTTCTGCTGCCTGTCACTACCGGATCAGCTGGTGCTAACGCTAACGCTACTTGGACAAACTGAGACACGTTCACAGTCGTTCTTCTGCAGATGCTTCACTAATCACATTCATCATGTTAATTAACGTTAATTGTAACGCAGTTATTTAAAGTGCCTCTAAAGATGAAGATCCTCTTCCTGATGAGGATGATGAGGATGATGATGGAGCAGCTCGTGCTTTACCTGCTCAGGTGACAGTAGGTGAACATGAGCGCCACGCGGCTCTGGCTCTCTGACGTCATGTCCTTGCAGCGCGTGTCCAGGTGCTGCAGAGCTCGCGACCAACAGGTTCCATATCCAGGCTGAGCGGCGAGACTCCGCACGCGCTGCAGCTCCCTCCTGCCCCGGTCCGGGTCCAGGTTCGGGTCCGGGTCGGTACCGACAGAGAGTCCGCTCAGAACCAGCAGGAGACTCGTGGCCACGGCCGCCGCCATCTTCACCTGTCTGCAGCTCAGCCAATCAGAGAGCCGGGATTTTACACCTGGTCAAGGTCACGTGTGTTTTATTGTGTTTATTTTTATTTAGTTTGTCTCAGAGGAAGAGGACGAAGCAGATGAAATAAAAATAAAAGCTGAACGTGAAACCAGGTTACCATGGCGACCTCTGTCCTCAGTGACGTCACGTGATGAACAGGTTTGTTTGTTTTGAGGAGTTAAAGTATTTATTTGTTAGTTTATTTATCTAAGAACAGGAACCAGGAGCTTCTCTAACGTGTCTGTGGCTGTTCACTTTGAGTTTCAGCTGTTTGACGAGTTGTTGGTTCTGATCTCGTCTGGTCCTGTTTCCACTCAGGACCAGGAGACCGGATCCCATGAGTCCACGTTCAGTCTCCACTGGCTCCAGGACGCTTTAGGAAGGTCAGTCTGAAATCTGCTCTTTGATTTATTGTCTAAAGAATTATTTTACTGGTGAATGTGTCCAGACTCAGTGTCTGTTCATAATGAATCATAGAAGTGATGGTTTATGTGACAGCAGCAGCTTCATCAACCAATCAGAGCTCTGGACTCTGTCAGCTGTGTTTGAATAAATGCTGCATGATGGAATACGTCATTTTCTTCTGGTTTCATTGATAAAAGTCATTATAAGATTCAACACATTTTTATCAAACAGCCGGTTATTCTTTAACTGTTTTCCAGCTTTGATTCCAGAACTAAACCAGTGAGAGAGATTCTGACTTAACTTCAGAGGCCGAGACCATGAATGAGCTGCAACATGTTCGTTAAACATCACTGAGTTTATAGGATGACGAGAGGTTAAAAACCAGAAGCTTTGTTTAATCTGGAGCAGAAGAGGATGAGGATGAGGAGGGTGAGGATGAGGGTGAGGATGAGGATGAGGGTGAGGATGAGGATGAGGATGAGGATGAGGATGAGGATGAGGAGGATGAGGGTGAGGATGAGGGTGACGATGAGGATGATGAGGGTGAGGATGAGGGTGAGGATGAGGGTGAAGGTGAGGATGAGGATGAGGATGAGGATGAGGGTGAAGGTGAGGATGAGGGTGAGGATGAGGAGGGTGAGGAGGTGAGGATGAGGGTGAGGAGGGTGAGGATGAAGAGGGTGAGGGTGAGGAGGGTGAGGATGAGGGTGAGGAGGGTGAGGATGAGGGTGAGGTTGAGGATGAGGAGGGTGAGGAGGGTGAGGATGATTAGGGTGAGGATGAGGGTGAGGATGAGGATGAGGGTGAGGGTGAGGATGAGGGTGAGGAGGGTGAGGAGGAGGGTGAGGATGAGGATGAGGAGGGTGAGGATGAGGATGAGGGTGAGGAGGGTGAGGATGAGGGTGAGGGTGAGGATGAGGGTGAGGATGAGGGTGAGGATGAGGGTGAGGATGAGGAGGGTGAGGATGAGGGTGAGGATGAGGGTGAGGGTGAGGATGAGGGTGAGGATGAGGGTGAGGAGGGTGAGGATGAGGGTGAGGAGGGTGAGGGTGAGGAGGGTGAGGATGAGGAGGGTGAGGAGGGTGAGGGTGAGGAGGGTGAGGAGGGTGAGGAGGGTGAGGGTGAGGGTGAGGAGGGTGAGGAGGGTGAGGCGGGTGAGGAGGGTGAGGAGGGTGAGGTGAGGGTGAGGAGGGTGAGGAGGGTGAGGCGTTGAGGGTGAGGATGAGGGTGAGGGTGAGGGTGAGGAGGGTGAGGAGGGTGAGGGTGAGGGTGAGGATGAGGGTGAGGAGGAGGAGGGTGAGGAGGGTGAGGAGGGTGAGGGTGAGGATGAGGGTGAGGGTGAGGGTGAGGAGGGTGAGGAGGGTGAGGGTGAGGGTGAGGATGAGGGTGAGGAGGGTGAGGGTGAGGAGGGTGAGGATGAGGGTGAGGAGGGTGAGGATGAGGGGGAGGAGGGTGAGGCGGGTGAGGATGAGGGTGAGGAGGGTGAGGAGGGTGAGGCTGCTGCTCTCCGTCCTCTGTGGTGTTCGGGAGTCAAAGAGTCGACACAGGTGAGGGGACAGAAACGCTTTTAGTTAGAAAGAAAAATAAGAAAACAGGTAAAAACTAGTTTGTCTACAGCGACAGTGTATTGAAGTTTCCACTGAATCCAACCAGAGTAAAAGCAGAATATTCATCCTCAACATTAGCAACTATGAAGTCACCACACACATCACTACTAATCTAGAAACACAACATGGCTCGCTGACATGGTGGCTCCTGGCAAGACGCACAATATTATAGGCACTAAACTCTGGAACATGCAATATGGAGGCTGGTTACTGTTGGCGCCGGTCCAGTCCTGTGGAGGGACGTTGGTTTTTCTGCATGAAGCGAACGGGGCGGGTGGAGTCAGGTACGCAGAGGTGGAGGCAGCTTCAGCTCGATTACGTTCATGCTGTCTTTGCATTTTTCGTTTCACGTTTCCTGTGATTTTCTGCTCCTCAAACTTCGGAGCAGAAATAAAAACGCTTTGGGAAATAAAAATGCAAAAGCAGAACGAAGCTGATCAGGACCTGGAAGCATCAGACTGAACAGGTCTGAACTAAATGAATGAACCAATATTTATTTTGGTGGATTCATTCATTTATTTGTGTTTATATTTTCTAAAGTTAAAACACGTTTTAATTGAATTAATTTAAATATTTTATTCATCATTTTTTATTTCAGCGTCTGAATTAGAAAACGTCACCAAACCTCAGGTGTCAAGGTCTAAAACAGGGCGAGAAGATGAGGAGACGGTTCATGGCTGTGATGACAGATAATACCTCGTTGTGCAGGTTTGTTCAGTTATAAAAATATCAGTAATTTCATCATTTTCTAAACGTATCAGCGTAAAAACCTTTAATGTCACCGCTGCTCCACATCCCAACAGCTGATCGAAGTAAAAAAAATAAAGAATCGGATGAAGTACTACATCGGTATCGTTTTAAGGATATCTGTACCGGTATCGGTACTGGTATCAAAATGTTTAAATGACACCCAGCCCCGGTTCTGGTTCTGGTTCTGGGAGTTTTTCCTTCATGCTGCTCTGGAGGTTTCAGGCCTGATTTTGTGACGCTATAGAAATTAAACTGAGTTGAACTTTACCAGAACTTTATGTTGGCAACCGGCAGAATCTAAGTCCACCTGAAGCTGAACGGGGCGCCGGTCCCGGGCCGGACGCCGGTCCCGGACCCGGTCCCGGGCGGTCCGACCTCTGCGTACATGCGCTCCGGTTGAAGACCTGCGGTGTCTCTGGGCGACATGCAGGCGGTTGATTGTACAAACTGGAGGAGTGCAAACTGTTCCAGACATTCAACATGAAGACACAATAAAAATGAGTCTTTTCCCACAAAAAAAAAAAAAAAAAAAAACTAAAGTAAAGCTACTGGAGAAGTGGGTTTGGTTTGACTTAAAAAGTGCTTCCTTTGGAAACAAACGACGACCGAAACAAACAAATTCATGAAGACCTGAACGGAAGAACCCTGGAAGAACGAGTTGCTTTGTTGGGAATAGTTGAGGAACCAATGAGGAGGTCTGATTTGTTTGAGTCTGATCGGAGGAATCATCCTGTCCCAGAGTCTCAGGTCAGAATCTGCCTGGAAGTGGCTGGAGAACGAGGGCTTCATGGAAAACGGGCAAGAAAATAAATGTCTAAGAAACAGGCTTAAGGTGCAAACCGCCGCCCACTTCACCTCTGAGGCTTTCAGTCGAGAACCAGGTTCAGAAAAGGGGGACAGTCGGGTCAGGGAGAAGGTTTTGGAGACGGGGGGTCGGGTCGGGGACTGTCAGTCAATAACATCAGAGTTTAAAGCTGGATAACGGAGACAAAACAAAAACTATCAAAGTACAAAACAAAAAAAGAACAGGTTATATTCAGGAAGCAACGGTTCCTTCAGAGTAATGAGTTGTTAAGCGTTTTAGTTCCAAACTACTCCCCCCTCCCCACGGAGACTAGCGGGACACGACAGCTGCCTTTTGATTATATGTACACACACACTTTTTTATCGGGTTTTCCTTTCATTTTAGTTTTTCCTAGAAAAAGTCTCTATCCGTCCCAGGTTGACCTTGTACAGCGTCTCCAGACAGAACCAGGCCGAGTCGGAGCCGTGAAGTCCTTCCAGCTCTGAGCCGCTTCCCTTCTGTCTGAAAACAGTGTAAAAACCAAACGCCTCCTCATCCTGATCAGCTGACCCTCTCAGAGACGGCAGTCCGTGACTCTACCGTCTCCTCCCGGCTGGGACAGGGGACGGCCGACTGGGGGACGATGTCTCTGAGCTCCCTGCCCTCCCCGGCGGCCTCTGGTTCCGCCCGGAGTCGGGCCCTACCATCGGCCCCGGGCACGAGCCCGGCCCCGGCTCCTCCAGGAGGCCCGGGGGGCGTGGAGCCGGGGGGCTTGGAGGTGCTGTTTGACCCCCTGTCCCCTCCTAGAACCTCCCTCCTCTCCGGCGTGACGGCCGGCTCCCCCCGCCCCTCCGCCACGCCCACCTCGCGGCTCGGGAGGGCGGGTCCTCCTCTGCCGGGCCGCGTGGTGCTCAGGTCTTGGGGCTGTTCGCTCAGGTTCTGCTGAGCAGGGGCGAGGTTGGTCCTGGTTAGACTGGAGGACGGTGGGTGGGGTGGGTGGTGCTGCACATGCGGCCTGGTGGGCGGGGCGTGGGACTGGGGGCGGAGCTGACTTTGAACCCGCTGAAGGTGTGGTTGTGCTTGGGACTGGGTCGGCCTCGGCTGGGACACAGACTGTCTGGGCTGGGGTCTGTACTGAGTCTGGAGCTGGTGCCTGGCTGGAGGCTGCGGTTGCGCCGGGGGCCTGGACTGCGGCTGATGCTGCATCTGGGCTTGGGTCCTATGCTGCGACTGAGACTGAGGTTGGGTCGGGAATCTGGACTGGGCCTGACTCTGAACGTGGGCCGGGGTCCTGGCCTGGGCCTGGGCCTGGGGCTGGACCTGGGGCTGAGACTGGACCTTGAGCTGGGTCTGGCTTTGAGGCGAGTGGCGAGGCTGGGTCTGAGGCTGCGCTGCGGGGGGGGGCTGGGTCTGTGGCGGCGGATGCCTGGTTTGGGGCGGATGAAGGGGCAGGACCGACGGGGGCTGGGGGGGCGGGGCGTGCTGTGTGCGGGGCGGGGCCTGGACCGGCTGTGACTGGGCTTTCTGGTTGGAGGCCTGACTGTGGGGGTGCGTTGGCGGCTGTTGGGGGCGTGGCTGGGGTTGGACATGTCTTGCGGGGGAGGACTGGGGCGCCGGGTATCGGGTCTGGCCCTGTGACTGGGGCGGGGGCGGGGGCGGGGGCGGGGGGCGTGGCTGAGGGGCGGGGGGCCGAGGGTCAGGCAGGGACTGTGGTCTGGGGGCCGGCGGTTGTTGGGGCTGAGAGTGTTGAGGGGGGAGTTGAGTCAAAGTCTGGGGCTCAACATCAGGTCTGGACTGGCTGGAGGGAGCTGGGTGTCCAGAGACTGGAGGAGGAGGAGGAGGAGGAGGAGGAGGAGGAGGAGGAGGAGGCTGATCCAACGTGGAGGCTGAAGACTGTTGGTGACGGTGGTGGTGGTGGTGGTGGTGGTGGTGGTGATGGTGCTTGTGAGGTGGTCGCTCCTTCCGTTTGTGGCTTTTTGACGGGCTAATGCTAATGCTACTGCTGCTACTGCTACTCCTCACGGCTCCTCCCCCTCCTCCTCCCCCCTTATCGCCCACGTCTTCACGTACTTCGTCCCCTCGACTTCCTCCGTCTCCAGATCCGACTCCTGTTTTCTCCTTGTGTTTACGCCCCTTGTGCGCCTTGTGTCCGTGTGATTGGCCGTCGTCTGGAGCAGACGGCTGCTTCTGTGATTGTGATTGGCCGTGTTCGGAGGAGGCGGGCCGAGGCTCGGAGCTCGGGCCTCCCTCGGCCGCGCCGGCCTCCTCCGTGGTCGGCCTCCTCCCGGGCTCGCCCGTCGTAGCCGCTGGAGTCGGAACGCTCTCCGCCTCCTCCACCGTCTCCCGCGTTTTGCGCTTCTTGATGGGCAGGGCCGTTTCCTGGACCACGGGTTTGGTGGAAGACTCCTTGGCCGCCCTCCGCTTGGCCTCGGCAGCTAAGATGGCGGCCGCGGCGTAGCTCCCGGCGGCCGAGCTCGCGGAGGCGGCAGCGGAGGACGTGGACGCTGTGGCGGGCGATGACGCTGCTGAGGCGGACGCCGGTTTCCGGCCTCGTTTCTTGGGGGCGGTCTGCGGCGGGGGGGGCTCCTGCTCAGATTTCCTCTTTCTGCCAGGACGCGACTTGGGCACCAGGGCCGGAGACGCCACCTGAAGGGGCATCACCACATCAACGAGAAGCATCAACACCGGTCAGTACTTTGACTAAATGTGAACTCTAGCTACAGGCCCTGACGCCGGGACGTCATGTCTACTTGAATACGTTCTGACCTGAGACACCAGTCGTACCTTTGAGGCCGTGGAGGTGGAGCCGGACGACTCTGCCTTCCCAAAGGGCATCTTCACTAGCAGCTTGCCTGGCGTTTTCTCAACCACGCGCTTCATGGCCACGCCCTCTGTAGCCTGCCGCATCTTCCCACTTCCTGCTCAAACCCAAGCACAGATAAAAAAAAAACACTCAGGAACAGGAAGTGTGACGTCACGGCTCCAAGTCAACTTTCAGCATCTGTGCCTTCGGTACCTTTCGGCCGCCCACGACCTCGCCCCGACGGTTTTACAACCTTTGGTTTCTTTGGGGGGCGCTTCTCGCGGCGGGAGGGGCTTCCACGCCCGGTGACAGTAAAGTCAAAATCATTAGGGTCAGTGGTCGTGTCACCAACCTTCTGGAAGTAGGCAATAAGCTCCACCTTGGAACGAAAGGCCTTTCCTTCCGAGCTGCAAAAACAAAATAACTTCATTTGGCGCTTTAACTCCATCTCATCACGGAAACCGCCAGGGTGGGCGTGGCTTACTTGATCAGGTAGACGTCAAACTTCCCAGCAGAGCGTCCGGACTTCCTCTGTTTCAGTTTGCGGGTCCAGCCCTCGGGGAGCGACGGGTCGTTGTAGAGCGGGCCGCGGTCCCGAATGATGGAGCGCCGCTGCCTGGGAGACCCGGCCGACTCCGAGCCCAGGGCCGAGCCCGGGTCCGAGGGGCCCGCCACCGGCTCCGACACCTGCAGGCAGGAAGGGACATGACAGCAGCTCAGTGGCCCAACATCATCCCAGGTTATGTCATATTGTCTGGTTTCCATGACTCCGCCTCCTCCTCCTGCCTTTACCTGGGTCTCTGACTCCGCCCCCGCCTGTTGCTCCGCTGAAGCCGTGGCCTCGGAGCCCCTGTCGGCATGGCGACGCTCTCTGCGGGTCTTCTTGGTCTTGCTGTGCGACCTCTCCCTCTCTCTGGTGGGGGCCTGGGGGTCGACAGGCTCCTCCTCACCTTCTCCCCGCTCCTCTCTGTGGAGAAGAGGTGCAGGTGCACCTGTTAACATTACATCACTCATCACTACACCAAACTTATTTCAGACAGTTGCATCAGACTGAGAGTCTGGAAACACGACATCTGGATTCATTACGAGGCCGATACACAGAACAACACTAGCGCTGTTAAAATTAACGCGTTAACGTGGATTAATCCACCAACATGATTCATGTGATTAATGAAGCGTCTGCAGCAGAACGACTGTGAACGTGTCTCAGTTTGTCCAAGTAGCGTTAGCGTTAGCACCAGCTGATCCGGTAGTGACAGGCAGCAGAACCAACCCATAAAGATGGAAGACGCTAAACAGCACGTTGGTCCTCTCCATGGGACATTTGAGGACAAAGACACCAAGAGGGACCAGTGGAGACACATAAAGTATCATCACAGTTTTCTTTCCAGCTTCAAACAGCACATGAACCAAGCCAAGCATACGTTAGTCGGGGATTCTGCTAGCACTTGGGCTAACGCGGCTAACAGCTGGAGACAAACCAGGACAAACCAAGACAAAGACAAGCTAAGAGGTGTTTTGAATGAAGCTGGAGGGAAAATGTACGGCCTGGCGCTGGTATTGAATCACGGGGCCGTACATGGGTGACGTCCTGGAACGGAAGGTGTGTGTGTTTATTTTTCTGGCCGCCCAATAAACCAGAGCTTCAACACGTTCCCTTGTAGGTCTGAGTCTGGTCCAGGTTTTATCTGATGCCGGAGCCAAAACGGCGCAAGGCAACTTGTGATGTGGAAGCTGAACAGAATATTAATTTAAACGATTTAAATAAGACATAAATGAACCAATATAATAATAATAATAATAATGAACCAGTGTCGTTGGGTCTGTCTCATCAGAGACGCTACATCTCTGATCTTTTAATAAAATGCTATGCTAATGCTAATGCTAATGCTATGTGTGGTCAGATGTTGAATCTAATTCCAGGTGTTTCCTCCTTGTTGCATCTTTAGAGGTGAAGTCCAGACAAACTTTAACAAACGTTTGGTCTCAGACATGTTGAAGCTTCACTTCCATCCATGCAGCTATAGAGCTAAGGATGCTAAGCTACTTAAAAACTCACTGGAACCACATCAGTCTGGTCACTACTGTTAGCATCAGCACTGTTAGCATCATGGTCCCAATATCAGGACACGTCCGTCCTCCGCTAAAGTCGCTAAAGTCTCCTTCAACTCAACTCAACCTAAATAACAGTGAAAACAATAAATAAAAACAATAACATTACAGTAAATAACTGTGTTCTTGGGAACACCTTGGCTTCCTGGTTAAACATCGCAACCGAGAAAGACGAGTGGATAAAACGAGGACAGATGAGATCAGGAACGTTTCTGACAACACGACAAACTTCTTAACTAACATCACTGCTACGATGCGCTAAGAAAAAACATGCTAGTGCAAACAGCCTCTCCAGAGAAATTCAGAACGGGACGAAGCTGTAACAACTACCATCACAGTTTTATAGCAGTGGATCTAAGAACCTGTTCAGTTGTTGGAAACACTGGTTTTAAACAAATGTTAAAGGGGATTGAGCCCCAGTATGAAGTTAAGCCTTTACAGATCATTACTTTAAATACTTGGAAACATCCTAAATTACAACCGTAACGTTTTACTGTAGGACATTACAAGACTGTTTTACTTTTGTGAAAATTTTCATATTTTTTAATGTTCCTAAGTTAAATCCAGATGAATGAACGTCTCATATCTGGTTCCTGGTCTCATATCTGGTTCTGGTCTCATATCTGGTTCCTGGTCTCATATCTGGTTCCTGGTCCTTAAACTAGTGTAAACATGTATTTGTCACATTAGAACATCATCAACATCATCACATTAGAAACATTAGGACACTTGTTCTTCTTCATGGTTCCTAATAAACCAGGTCAGAGGGGGGACCTTGTAGACCACATTAGACCCTGATTAGACCTGAGGATGTTTCCTGGATCTTCTCTGATTGGCTCAATGAAAACCACATGACAATAAACCTCACTGAGAGGAACCAGGAACCAGGAACCACATATGGTTCCTGGGTTAAAGTGAACGGGGCTTCATTCTGGACCTGTTAGTTCTGCACTGGATGAAAAGTTCTGTTAAAAGCTGTGAGGAATTTGTTTTTAGAATATTTCATACATTTTTGTCTATTCAACAGGACTTTGAAATTAAAATAAAAACTAGAATAAAAATATATTCTAGTTTTTATTTTAATTTCAAATTCAGGTTTTGTGTTTTGTTCTTAAACTGTAACATTACAGCTCTTGCTAGTTGTTATTATTGTGTTATTGTTGTAGTTGTGTGTCGTTGTAATGTATTATTGTGTGATTGTATAGTTGTGATCTGATTTACTGTCATTATTCTGTTGTTGTTGTGTTGTTGTTGTTGTTGTTGTTGTGTTGTCATTGTTGTGTGGTTGTGTTGTTGTTGAGTAGCTAGCAGGCTAATAACCAGTGTAGCCTAGTAGGCTAATGACCAGTGTAGGCTGATAGGCTAATAACAAGTGTAGGCTAATGATGAGTGTAGGCTAATGGCAAGTGTAGGATGATGACTAGTGTAAGCTACCAGGCTAACGACCAGTGTAGGGTGATGACAAGTGTAGGCTAGTAGGCTAATGACCAGTGTAGGGTAATGAGCAGTGTAGGCTAGTAGGCTAATGACTAGTGTAGGCTAGCAGGCTAATGTGTGTGTGTGTAGTGGGGGTGTGTGTGAACTCTCTCTCTCTCTCCCTCTCTCTCACGAAAACACTGTGTGTTTGCTAACCAGCTAGCAGCGAGCTAAGCTAAAAAGCTAAAGTCCAGACTTAGCAGTAAGTTGGTGACGTATTCCCGCTAACCCCGCTCCGCCGAGACAGGCCGGGGTAAAAATCAACGCACTTTTACTTCAATAAAACACACGACAGAAAAGGCTCGGAAAAGGCGGACGGGGGCGGCGGCAGCGGCGACGCTTTAACGGAGGATAAAATGTAAAAACCCACTTACAGTCTCTCCTCTCCGCTCTCCACGGCGGCCATTTTTATTTAAATAAATAATTTTATATTAAAAAAAAGCCTCCAAACATCACTGCTCCCTCCCGCTGCACCCCGCCCCCTCCGACTCCATTTCCAACCGCCGTCAGCTTCCAAACACCGCGAGATCTGCGGCGACATGAGGTCAACGAGACAGCGTAGGGGCAGCGAAGTCCCGCGAGATGTGACCTAAGATGTTGAGACGTTCAGGGTCCGCTCTGAAGTCTGTAAAAATAAGACAGAGGTTTATTGATCTAATTGGACCATTTAACACAATAAATACACCAATAATAATAATAATAATAATAATAATAATAATAAAACCACTGATGACTTTTATTTATGTTCATTATATGAAACAAACAATACACACAGAAAATGTATTATACTCAAAAACATATTGGTGCTGGTTAATAATCAGAATTTAATCACAGTTTCAAAACAAACCTGATTCTGTTATTAACCTTAAAATAAATGAGAGAAGAAGAAGAAGAAAAAGAAGAAGAAGAAGAAGAAGAAGAAGAGGTGATAATAATCATAAATCGTAAAAGACAAGAGAAAAGAAAAAGAACCACAGCATTATTCTGGAAATGTTCAGAAACATTCAGACAGAAGCGGCTCCAGTTTCAGCAGAACTTTCTTTAATGAACATGAAGAATAACAATAACAATGATCATTGATCTGATTGGACGTCAGTCACTGGATGTGGGATTTTGATCCTGGTCCTGGTCCTGGTCCTGATCCTGGCTCTGGTCCTGGTCCTGATCCTGATCCTGATCCTGATCCTGATCCTGGTCCTGGTCCTGGTCCTGGTCGTGGTCCTGGTTCTGGTTCTGACTGAGATGAAGCAACGGTGCGTTCAGGCGTTCAGAAGTCAACCAGTTAAATCTGTCAAATCAAGAGGAGGGAAAAAAGGAAGTGTGTGTTTTACTGTAACTGCTCTGACGTCACTGAGCACGTGTGTGTGTGTTTGTATATTTGTGTGTGGGTGTCACAACTTCCGGTTACAAAATAAAAGTCGAACAAACGTTAGGTTTCAGGTTAGGGGAAACATTCAGGAACGTTCACATACGAATTAAACGTTTCAAACATTCAGAAACATTCACTTATCCAACATGTTATGAAAACCCTTCCTCACTAAATGCCTTCTCTTCATTAAAACACATTTAAACACAAACATGAATCAAGTTTATCGAGTTTTTGTTTCATTAATTGGTTGTAATAAGGCACTGACCTTCCCTCCATCAGAGACCTGTACCAGTCCAGGATCAGGAAGCGAGCCGGTAAAATCTCCAGTGACCCCTCACACCCCGGACACTGTGTTCAGAGTCCTGCCCTCAGACGAACTCTGAGCCGTCACAGACTAAAGACTGAATCCAGACATGTATGTAGCTACTACTGTTCAAGTGCATTGTGTATATCTGCTTCTATTATTATTTTATTCCGAAAGTCTATTTATGTTGAACAGTCTTTCTGTTCTACTTTTACGCTTAATTAAGTGCTTTTTGTTGTACCACTGAGCAAAGGACCAGAGTCAAATTCCTTATATGTGCACACACACCCTAAAGCTGATTCTGATTCGGATTAGTTTTAATCAAACCTTTATTCTCATTAATATGGCTGCTGTTCTTATTGCTTCTCTTCTCATTATACATTTATTTAACTATTTATCTATTAATTAATTCATTCATTTATCTGTTTAATTATCTATTCATCTACTTTCTTCCTTTTTTCCGGGCTTTTATTTTCCAGCAGGAACCGGAAGTGTCTCTTATTGCGGAAGTGTCGGAGCAGCCGTGACGCGTTGTCTTAGTTTGACCGTTTTCCACCGGCCCGGTCCGGACGGTTCTGATGTGACCCACCGGTCCTGATCCCGGAGCGAGTCCCGCACCCCTCCCCCTCCCCTCGGTACCGGCCCCGGCCCCGGCCGCCGCTAGCTGTTAGCCTGTTAGCTTCGGAGAGCTAACGTCAGCCCCGTGGAAACATGTCGGGCGGAGCCGTGAGGGGACAGTTCCTCTACAGCCTGCCCTCCTCCGTCCTCTGGGAGTTCTGCCGGGTCATGGACGGACTCTCGGACCTGGATTGGACCCGCTTCGGTGAGTCGGAACCAGGAGTCAGGGTTCTCGACCCAGTGAGAACTCCTCGGTTGACTTCATCAATAATAACAACACGAGATCAGCTGATCGATCTGGAGTAGAGTCAAAGTGTTTCCATGAGAATGAGCCTCAGACTTTACTTAAAGTTTATTTAAGTCAGGACTGTGTCGTGGTTTTGCTTTAACTGAAGGATTGAAAGATGTCGACACTTTATTATCCGCAGCTGTAACTCAGATAATAAGATTTACTCTTCCTCTTTTCATTCATCTTTAGCTGGAGGCTCCTCCTCCTCCTCTTGTCTCCTGGCCACAGTTAGTCGCTGCTCATTTGCATAAGTCGTTTTTTTATCATCATTAACAGTCACATGATCAATAACTACGTCACCGAACACTTCCTGGAGGGTCACATGTGCCTGAGCACAGAAACATTCATCCTCCTCTTCATTCACTCTGAGCTCGCTCATCTGTTCATGTGTTCATCGCGTCTCTAATGAGCCATTTCTGTCCAGAGTGAAGCTTTCTGATGAGACGGATGATGAATAATGTGTGAGTCCACCCGTCTGTCCTGCTCAACATCATAGACTATAAACATGGAACATCTCCTCTAAAGCTACTGGGCCGAACTAAAACACTAAAACACACGTAAAAAAATAAATCAAGGAACGTTTCCGTCATTTTAAGTAGTTATACGTCATTAATATATATATTAATATGGATGAATGTTCAAAAGTGTTGAAACAGGATGTGTCCACTGAGGCCCCGGGTTGTAAAAACAATTTTTTTTAAAATAAACTGTGTATAATCCAACGTTTCCTTGTAACTGGTGGAGGTGGAGCAGAGCATAGGATTAATTCAATGAAAACACCAGTGAGTCTGGAGGAAGTGTGGGCGGGGCATTGATTCTGTGGCTCCGCCCTCAGACCTTAATGATCAGACTCCGGTTCCAAACTCACAAGATGGCGTCGCCCGCATCCCCGGGAAAATAGAGTCAGTTTGGACCAACGACAGGAAGTGGAGACGTGGCGTCCATATTTATATACAGTCTATGGAGGAGACGTGTTTAGTCCATATTTATAAACAGTCTATGGAGACGTGTTTAGTCCATATTTATATACGGTCTATGGAGGAGACGTGTTTAGTCCATATTTATATACAGTCTATGGAGGAGGCGTGTTTAGTCCATATTTATATACAGTCTATGGAGGAGACGTGTTTAGTCCATATTTATATACGGTCTATGGAGGAGACGTGTTTAGTCCATGTTTATATACAGTCTATGGAGGAGACGTGTTTAGTCCATATTTATATACAGTCTATGGAGGAGGCGTGTTTAGTCCATGTTTATATACAGTCTATGGAGGAGACGTGTTTAGTCCATATTTATATACAGTCTATGGAGGAGGCGTGTTTAGTCCATATTTATATACGGTCTATGGAGACGTGTTTAGTCCATATTTATATACGGTCTATGGAGACGTGTTTAGTCCATATTAAATAATAATAATAATAATAATGTTGAATAAGTCTTTCTTCCTGTAAACTAGACCTGATTGAGGGTTTTCCAATAACTGATCGATTGTCTCTGTCGCAGCGTCCGAGGTCCTCCGTGATCAGACCGCTGTGAGATTCGCTGAGAGGCGGGACAGACGGACGGACTGGGTGATGAACCAATGGGAGAGCAGGAACGGTCGAGTTGGCGACCTGATCGACCTATTAGAGTTTCTGCAGCTGTTCCGCCCCCGTGATGTCATCCTGGGCTGTGAGTTGACCCCTGGACTCTGTAAACATGACCTGTTGTTCAGTGTGTTGTAGACGAGAGGAAACCACACGTCTGAAAATTACCAAAGCTGATTGTCACAAGCTGATGTTTGTGGGGATGTAAACAGTCACACTACAACAGTCACACTAGTGGCGATAGTTGAGATATCAGTGATGCTGATGGCAGTGCTAATGATGATGCTAATGATGATGCTAGTGGCGATGCTTGTGGTGATGCTAGTGGCGATGCTAATGATGATGCTAGTGGCGATGCTTGTGGTGATGCTAGTGGCGATGCTAATGATGATGCTAGTGGCGATGCTTGTGGTGATGCTAGTGGCGATGCTAATGGCGATGTTAGCTGAGATGCTAATAGAGGTGCTTATGGTGATGCTAGTGTAGTGGCAATGCAAATTGCGATGCTAATGGTGACTCTAATGGTGATGCTTATCATGATGCTAATGATAATGCTAATAGTCACGCTAATGGCGATGCTAATGTCAGTCTTAATGATGGTGCTGATATATATAATATGCTAGTAACAAAGCATTCAAACGGGCTCGACAAACATTCTTTACTAAAATTATCAATGAAAATATAAATAATAGTAAAGTGCTTTTCTCCACTGTTGAGAGACTTGTTAACCCACCATCCACCATCCCTCTGAAATGATGCTTAAATCTAGCACTGAACTCACCATTTATTTCTCCAGGAACTCCACCTGTGTCATGTCTCACTTTAACTGTCTACATCTGACTGAACTTGAGTATTATTATTCATATTGTTGATCAGCTCAGGTCCTCGACCTGCTGCCTGGATCCAACTGCATTTTTCAAAACTGTCTTTAACCCGAGCACCAGAGGTTCTTCAGTCAGGTTTATTCCCCACGTCACTAAAAACAGACGTCATCAAACCACTTCTGAAGAAGAACAATCTGGATCAAAGTGTCATTGCAAATTATAACCCCACCTCCAACTTACCATTCCTTAGCAAAATACTTGAAAAATCAGTTTACATTCAGCTCAAGAATTATCTGGCATCAAATAGCCTTTTAGACACTTATCAGTCTGGTTTTCGTCCCCACCATAGCACAGAAACAGCACTTATTAAAGTTTTAAATGATCTACGTATAAACACAGACTCAAAAAAACTCTTGATTCTTGTTCTACTTGATCTTAGCTCTGCGTTTGACACCATCGACCACACAATGTTACTGGAAAGGCTTGAAAGGTGGGTTGGCTTGTCTGGCCCAGTTCTAAATTGGTTCAGAACCAACCTTTATGATCGGCAGTTTTATGTCTCCATTGGTGAATTCAACTTAAATAAAATGAACATTACAGGTGGGGTACCTCAAGGGTCAATTCTTGGACCACTGCTATTCAATCTCTACCTGCTTCCACCCTCTCATGTCATACGCAAACATAATCTTAGTTTCCATAATTATGCAGATGATTCACAACTTTACATTTCACTACACCCAGATGACCTGTCACCCATAATATCCCTCACTCAGTGTATCAACGATATTAATCAATGGGTGTCAGAAAACTTTTTACAACTAAACAAAGACAAGAAATAATCATCTTTGCTGCACAGGCTCAGAGACTGAAAATCACAGAACATCTCAACTCTCTCTCTCTTCTTAGCAAAACTGAAGCAAGGAATCTGGGCGTAAATATCGACATCAATCTAAATTTCAGATATCAATCACATTACAAGATCATCTTCTTATCATCTCAAAAATATCTCCAAACTGAGGGTCTTTCTGTCAAAATCAGACTCGGAAAAATGAATCCACGCATTTAAAGTACATTAGATTAGTGTAAAGGTTTATTCACTGGACTCCTGAATTCATTCAGAGGTTACAACTAATTCAAAATACAGCTGCACGTATTCTGACTGGAACCAAAAAATATCAACACATCACAGGCGTTGTTAAATCTTTGCACTGGTTACGTGTTAGAACAAGAATCAATTTCAAAACTGCTCCTGGTTTATAAAGCACTACATGGTCTTTTACCTCAGTACATCACAGATATGCTCATCACTTACACCCCAGCAACAACATTTACTCGTCCCTCGCACCAGATCCACAGAAGTGGAGGCAGCTTTTAGTGTAAATGCCCCACAAACATGCAACACTTTGCCTGACACAGTTACACATTCACATCAGGAGCCACCTTTAAAAACAGATTAAAAACCTTTTTATAACAGCGTTCTGCTGAGCTGTGTGTGTGTGTGTGTGTGTGTGTGTGTGTGTGTGTGTGTGTGTGTGTGGTTGGTGTGCATGTATGAGTTTAAGTGTGTACGTGGTGAAAATGACACACATGTGATTGTTTACTTGCACTTGTACTTTTCAATTGATTCCAGACTGATTTGTATGTAACTGATTGTGTTGTAACTGTGTGTAACTCTTGTAAAGCACGTTGACTCTGCCCTGTGCATGAAACCGCTTTATAAATAAAACTGAATTGAATTGAATTGAATTGAATAGTAGAGATGCTAACGCCAATTGCATTAGATATTGGTGATGCTAATGGGATGCTAATGAAATTTTTTTAGTTAAGACGCTAATAGTGACTCTAATGGTGATGCTAATGGTGATGCTAGCAGCTAATGGTGTGTTTGCTCTAAATCCAGACCAGGTAGATCTCCAGTAACACTCTGCTCTAAGTGGCTGTTAGCATCGTTAGCTGATAACTAATTAAATCAACCCCATGAATGATGGTTAATGTCTTTTTGTCTCAAGGGGCGTCCAGTCAGAATCCTTCCTCCTCTGCTCCTCCTCCTCCTCCTCTTCCTGCGCCTCCTCCTCCTCCTCCTGCTTATTCTCTTCCTCCTCCGACCCTCTCTCAGTTCGACCCTCCCCCCAAAGAGTCTCAGGCTCCGCCCACAACGACCACCTGGGAACTGAAAGGTAAGGCAGGTGAATGGCTCTCAGGGTGAGCTGAGCTGTGATTGGCCAGTGAGTGTGATGATGTCACTGATCTGTTTTCATTCAGTTGATGAAGGAGGAGGGAGATCTCTACCCCGACCAGAGCCGCCCCCCCTCAGCCTGAAGTCTGAGGTCCAGCCACACCCCCAGGTACCAGTACGATGACCACGGTGATGGTGACGATGAAGGTGATAACATCCTTAATTATGGTGAACGCCTCCTCCTCAGCTCCCCCCAGAGGTCTCCGGTGGTGCTGCGCCCCCCCTAGTGTTCCCCAGTGGTACTGCAGTGATGAGCTGGTCCATCGAGGAGGTCCAGGCTCAGACTCGAGGCTTCTCCCCGTCCCTGCAGGTGGGGGAGGGCGGGTTTGGACTCGTCTACCGAGCGTCTCTGAGGAACATCTGGTGCGCCGTCAAGAGACTGAGACAGGTGAGACACTGTCCTCTACAGAGAAAACTGTTCTTAAAGAAGTGCTTCATCTTTTTGGCCCGGGGGCCATTCAAATATCAACACTTTACAAATCACATCATAACTAAATCAGGTCCCTTTATACGTGGTATATATTAAACCTGGTGAAATAAATGATATAACCTGTGATGATCTCAAAACATTTATTTAAATCAGGCTAGAAATGATGACAAATCAAGTGGCTGCACAAACAAATATAAAGACTCAATATTAAGATTTAGATATGTAGGTAATTAAAACATTAAAAATAATAGAAGTTTTAAATTAAATAAGTCAGCTGTAAATAAAATATAAATGAAGTTAATGAAAATATTGCCTTATAAGCTGCTATGATTATCTTATCTGTCTGTGGCCCATTTCCTTTTTTCTTGAAGAAATGAACCGACTTTCTAGCCGCCGCCGGCGTCTGATTGTTCCTGCGCATCTATTTCTGTATTTACGGTAAATGTGATTAAAAGTTATTTAATCTGACATGGAGGATGAGGCGGTTCAGTTCCTCATATTCAGATAGTCATGAAGCCCTTTCCTTCATAGGTTTGTTCAAATATTATATATATAATATTGTCTCTCGTTCACAGTGACCCTGTACCGTAAGTACAGAAGTAGACGCGCACGAACAATCGGACCACGGCTGACTAGACCACAGTGTTTGGTTTCTAGATAAAGTCTTTCAGCTTTAACAAACTTTCCACAACTTCAGCCAGAAAGTTTTCAGCTGGATTCTCCTGCTGCTGCTCATTGGAGCGAGTTAAACAAGTGGCCGGAGCCTCAGTGCCGCCCAGTGGTGGGAGGCTTTACTGTCGTCCCAGAACCACTGCTTTAGAGACGTCGCTGTCAGAGCTGAGCTGTGATTGGTCGGTGTCAGAGCTGAGCTGTGATTGGTCCATGTCAGAGCTGAGCTGTGATTGGTCCGTGTGAGCTGAGCTGTGATTGGTCCGTGTCAGAGCTGAGCTGTGATTGGTCCGTGTGAGCTGAGCTGTGATTGGTCGGTGTCAGAGCTGAGCTGTGATTGGTCCGTGTCAGAGCTGAGCTGTGATTGGTCCGTGTCAGAGCTGAGCTGTGATTGGTCGGTGTCAGAGCTGAGCTGTGATTGGTCCGTGTCGTTGACAGGACTCCATGTTGGACTGGACTCAGCTGGAGGAGAGTTTCCAGACAGAAGTGGAGAAACTGTCAAAGTGAGTTTTATTTCATTTCCATTAGTTTATTTATTAATTTATCATCATGTATTAATTTTTCTTCCTTCTCCAGGTTCAGACATCCCAACATCGTGGATCTGCTGGGCTACAGCATCGGAGGAGGCTCCATGTGTTTGATCTACAGATACATGGAGAACCGGTCTCTGGAGGACCAGCTACACAACGTAACACAACCAGCTACACAACGTAACACAACCAGCTACACAACGTAACACAACCAGCTACACAACTAACACAAGCTACACAACCACTACACAACGTAACACAACCAGCTACAAAACCCGTAACACAACCACCTACACAACCAGCTACACAACGAACACAACCAGCTACAAAACCCGTCAACAAAAAAAACCCCACCAACCAGCTACACAACCAGCTACACAACGAAACACAACCAGCTACACAACGTAACACAACCAGCTACACAACCAGCTACACAACGTAACACAACCAGCTACACAACGTAACACAACCAGCTACACAACGTAACACAACCAGCTACACAACCAGCTACACAACGTAACACAACCAGCTACACAACGTAACACAACCAGCTACACAACCAGCTACACGACGTAACACAACCAGCTACACAACGTAACACAACCAGCTACACGACGTAACACAACCAGCTACACAACCAGCTACACGACGTAACACAACCAGCTACACAACCAGCTACACAACGTAACACAACCAGCTACACAACCAGCTACACAACCAGCTACACAACGTAACACAACCAGCTACACGACGTAACACAACCAGCTACACAACGTAACACAACCAGCTACACAACCAGCTACACAACCAGCTACACAACGTAACACAACCAGCTACACAACCAGCTACACAACCAGCTACACAACGTAACACAACCAGCTACACGACGTAAACACACCAGCTACACAACGTAACACAACCAGCTTACACAACCAGCTACAACAAGTAACACAACCAGACTACACAACGTAACACAACCAGCTACACACCATCCTATCACATTTTAACACAACCAGCTACACAACGTAACACAACCAGCTACACAACGTAACACAACCAGCTACACAACCAGCTACACAACGTAACACAACCAGCTACACAACCACACACAAAGTAACACAACCGCTACACAACGTAAACAACCAGCTACACAACCAGCTAACGACGTAACACAACCAGCTACAAACGTAACACAACCAGCTACACGATCGTAACAACACCGCTACACAACAGCTTACCACGTAACACAACCAGCTACACGACGTAACACAACAGCTACACAACCAGCTACAGACGTAACACAACCAGCTACACACCAGCTACACCGTAACACAACAGCTACACAACCAGCTACACAACCAGCTACACAACGTACACAACCAGCTACACGACGTAACACAACCAGCTACACAACGTAACACAACCAGCTACACAACCAGCTACACAACGTAACACAACCAGCTACACAACCAGCTACACAACGTAACACAACCAGCTACACGACGTAACACAACCAGCTACACAACGTAACACAACCAGCTACACAACCAGCTACACAACGTAACACAACCAGCTACACAACGTAACACAACCAGCTACACAACCAGCTACACAATGTAACACAACCAGCTACACAGCGTAACACAGCCACACACTAGGAGTTGTGCCTTCTCTGCTGTGACTCTTTAAGCTTCATCTGATCATGTGACCGAACCAACATGGCCGCCTCCATGACTCACAGTGGTAGATTGTTCTCTGGTAGAACTGAGGTCCAGGTTCTTGGGGGGGGGGTCTCAGCAGATACAGGACAAGTGTCAGGAGTGTGTATTGTGTGTGTTTCAGGAGTGTGTATTGTGTGTGTATTGTGTGTGTTTCAGGAGTGTGTATTGTGTGTGTATTGTGTGTGTTTCAGGAGTGTGTATTGTGTGTGTATTGTGTGTGTTTCAGGAGTGTGGGGTCCTGTCCTGGTCTCAGAGACTCGGTATCGTGGAGGGAGCGTCCTCTGCTCTCCAGTTCCTCCATTGTCCTCCTGAAGGACAAACACCGCTGATCCACGGAGACGTTAAAAGGTCCTGATGTCCCCCTGGTGTCTCTATGTCCCCCTGGTGTCTCTATGTCCCCCTGGTATCTCTATGTCTTGGTGTCTTTATGTCCTCCCGGTGTCTTTATGTCCTCCTGGTGTCTTGATGTCCTCCCGGTGTCTTTATGTCCTCCTGGTGTCTCTATGTCCTCCTGGTGTCTTGATGTCCTCCTGGTGTCTCTATGTCCCGGATGAGTCTGGACCCTCGTCTGACCCAGCGTCCTCTGTCCCTCCAGCTCCAACATCCTGTTGGACCGCCACCTGGAGGCGAAGCTCTCTGACTTCGGCTTGGCCAGGTTCATGTCCCGCTGTCCTCTGGGACCCTCCGGGACTCAGACGGCGTCCATCGGTAAGACGGCGACGGTGAGAGGGACGCTGGCGTATCTCCCGGACGAATACGTACGGAACGGAGAGCTGGGGACGGCTGTGGACGTCTTCAGCTTCGGAGTGGTGAGACCTGCCGGGGCTGATGGGACATGTAGTCCAGGATGACCAGGAAGTAGAACTAAACCTGGTTCTGTTTCAGGTCCTGTTGGAGGTTCTGACTGGACGCAGAGCTCTGGAGAGACACAAGACGTCAGGGGACAGATACCTGGTCAGGACACACACCTCACAATACACACACCTGATACACACACACACACACACACACACTGATACACACACACCTGATACACACACACCTCACAATACACACACCTGATACACACACACCTCACAATACACACACACACACACACACACACACACACACACACACACACACCTGATACACACACACACACACACACTGATACACACACACACACACACACACACACACACCTGTGTTTGATGCTGGTGCTTGGACTGAAACCCTGAACACTGACTTGGTCCTGGTCCTGGTTCTGGTTCTGGTTCTGGTCCTGGTCCTGGTCCTGGTCCTGGTTCTGGTTCTGGTTCTGGTTCTGGTCCTGGTCCTGGTCCTGGTCTTCAGAAGGACCTGGTGGAGGAGGTGGAGGAGGCTGCAGGGAGGTCGCCGGCGGAGGCCTGGAGGAAACATGTGGATGAGCGCCTGGTTCCAGGTCGGTGTTGGTGGAGTGGGGGGGGTCCGGTTCTGGTGGGGTGGTTCCTCCTCTGACCTGCAGTACTTACTCTGTCCACAGGAGGCGCTGCTGAGCCGCCCGGCTGCCTCCAGCTGGTCACTCTGGCCTCCAGGAGTCTGGACAAGAAGAGGAAGAGGAGGCCGGCCATGACCGAGGTACGACACACTCTGTAGACCAGGTCTCTGTAGACCAGGGACTCTGTAGACCAGGTCTCTGTAGACCAGGGACTCTGTAGACCTGGGTCTCTGTAGACCTGGGACTCTGTAGACCTGGGTCTCTGTAGACCAGGGACTCCATGGACCAGGGTCTGATTCAATCTTTTTAATATCTGACACACTTTAAACATCCGTCCCTTCATAATAAAAGCACAGCATTAACAGTCAGGACAAACATACAGATTTATAGAGGGACTTCAGAAAGGTCCAGGTCCTGGGTCCAGGTCCAGGTCCTGGGTCCAGGTCCAGGTCCAGGTCCAGGTCCAGGTCCAGGCCCAGGTCCAGGTCCTGGTCCTGGTCCTGGTCCAGGTCCAGGTCCAGGTCCTGGTCCAGGTCCTGTGGAGTCCCTCAGGGATTTGGACCGTCTCCTCTTTCTGACCCGTCTTCTTCTCAGGTCTTCCACAAACTCCAGGACATCCACAACATGGTGAGGAAGACCCATTCCTCCCCCTCCTCCTCCTCCTCCTCCTCCCCCCTCCAGCACTCTCCTCACCTCCGGCCCCCCTACCAGTCCTTCCCCAGACCCCCCCGCTCCCTGGACTCCAGTGTGGGGGCTCTGTCCAACCAGCTGTCCAAACTGGGACCGCTTGAGGACACCTACCAGCTGTCCCAGGTCTCCTCCTCCTCCTCCTCTTCCTCCTCCTCATTCGTGCGCTGCCTCACTCCTCCTCACCCCCTCCACTCCTCCTCCTCCCTCCCCCCTTCCTCCTCCCTACCTCCCCTCTTGCCCTCCTCCTCCTTCCCTGGTCCATGTGAGACCGATGAGAGTCGAGGCTTCTCCCAGTACGACCTCCGCTCCCAGTCCAGGTCCAACGGGACCAGCCCCAGGTCTTTGTCCCCGTCCACCACAGCTGGACGGCCCCCGTCCTCCCAGTCGTCTGTCCCCACTGAGGATCAGTACCACTTCCCCCCCCAGCCCAGACCCGGCGTCCCTGGGGGGGCAGCGACGGGACCAGACACCAGAGGACAGACCGGGTTCTCTCCAGCTGGGTCCCTGCAGTCCTCGTCTCCGGGTCCCTCAGGTAGGTCAGCAGCTCGTTAGAGGACGTCCTCGTTACAGGAGCTCAGGTGTTAATTAGCAGCTCTCAAACCTCATTCTCCTCTTCCTCCTCCTCCTTTTCCTCCCCCACTCATCCTCCTCCTCCTCATTCTCCTCCTTCTCCTCCTCCTCCTCCTCCTTCTTCTCCTTCTCCTTCTCCTCCTCATTCTCCTCCTCCTCCTCCTCCTCCTCATTCTCCTCCTCCTCCTCCTTCTCCTTCACCTCTCTCACTGGTCTCCTGCAGTCCTCGTCTCCGGTCCCTCAGTGTCACGCTCGTTAGGCGTCCTCGTCAGAGCTCAGTGTTATTAGCCTCTCAACCTCATTCTCCTCCTCCTCCTCCTCCTCCTTCTTCTCCTTCTCATTCTCCTCCTCCTCCTCCTCCTCCTCCTTCTCCTTCTCCTCCTCCTCCTCCTCCTCCCTCCTTTTCCTCCTCCTCATTCTCCTCCTCAGTTCACATGAATCCCAGTAAACTACGCCTCCTGGAGAAGAAGACCTGGTACGAGGAGGGAAGGATTCAGACTCCAGAGCTGCTGTCGTCTGATGGACTCTGTAGGTGACCTTTGACCCCGCACCTCCTTCTCATCGTCCTCTAACGTCTCATCGTCCTCTAACGTCTCGTCGTCCTCTAACGTCCTGTCGTCCTCTAACGTCTCGTCGTCTTCTAACGTCTCATCGTCCTCTAACGTCTCGTCGTCCTCTAACGTCTCATCGTCCTCTAACGTCTCATCGTCCTCTAACGTCTCATCGTCCTCTAACGTCTCATCGTCCTCTAACGTCTCATCGTCCTCTAACGTCTCATCGTCCTCTAACGTCCTGTCGTCCTCTAACGTCCTGTCGTCCTCTAACGTCTCGTGTCTCTTCAGTGTGTCTGTGTCTCTAACTTCGTCTCTTAAATGTGGTGTGTTTGGTCAGACGAAGGCAGAGGTTCTGTGGACCTGCGAGGACCAGAGGAGAGTGACGAGCTCGACTATCTTCCTGTGAAACATCACTGACCAAAGAAGATCCGTTACCAGGCGTCAGGAGTTTTATTCCCGCTCTGTCAGACGCTCCTGGGTTCATTACGACGCCTTCCAGTCACCAACACGTATTTATTCTCACATTTACTGACTCCTAAACCTCCCACAAACATTCCTTCTAACTCTCTTTGTCATAAATGCTGCAGCACACACATCACATCCCATCACATCCCATCACATCACACATCACATCACATCACATCACACATCACATCACATCACATCACATCACATCACAACACATCACATCACATCACATCACATCACATCACATCACATTCATCACATCACACATCACATCACATCACACAACACATCACATCACATCCCATCACACATCACATCACATCACATCACAACACATCACATCACATCACACATCACATCTCATCACACATCACATCACATCACATCACACAACACATCACATCACATCCCATCACACATCACATCACATCACAACACATCACATCTCATCACACATCACATCACATCACATCACAACACATCACATCACATCACAACACATCACATCACATCACATCACATCACATCACACATCACATCTCATCACACATCACATCACATCACATCACACAACACATCACATCACATCCCATCACACATCACATCACATCACATCACAACACATCACATCACATCACATCTCATCACACATCACATCACATCACATCACACATCACATCACATCACATCACACATCACATCACATCTCATCACACAACACATAACATCACATCACATCACACATCACATCACACGTCGTTGGACAGTTTTCTACCTGTGGCTGTGGATTTCCTCCTTTGTCCCGACAGAAACCATAGAACACGTCGCCCGGTTAAAGCTTCGTTATCAGAGGCTGTGACACTTTTTATTCTTTAATGAATTTGTATTTTTAATAAATAAATCGCATTTTTAATTCATCTGTTTTCAGTTTGATAAATAAATCAGGTAATAAGTCCTGGAGGTTCCTCCAGGTCCAGGTCCAGGTCCAGTCCAGGTCCAGACTCTAGTCATGTGACCTTCGGGTGATAAAAAACAGACATTTAGAGGAAACAGTCCAGATGAGTTCTTCTTCTCTGGTGTCCCTGGAGTTAGCATTAGCTTAGCCTCCTTACTGCTACAGAGGGTGGTGTTCGCTAGCTGGCTCCTCAGCAGGATGGGTTTAAATATGTTAACATCTTCAAACAGCTCCTAACAGCTGAGACGCCTGTTGATTCTGGTGTGTTGTCAGAATCTTTATCGTCATTGAACAGAAAGCACAGCGGAGCCGTTTACAGTCCCATTCAGTGCAAATAAATAAACCGATCTGAACATGTTCCTATTTACAGAGATGAAAGAGAATAATTCATGAATAGACCTGTGTAATATGTGTGTGTGTGTTTATACAACTGGTGCTTTCATGAATTGCACAGGTCAGTTAAAGAAGAGGAAAACCATCCCACGCTCAGTCTTTATTACAAGAGTTTTAGGACGTTTGTTCTAAAATATGGATCATTTCCCCAAATGAGTCCAGTCTAACAGCTCCACTTCTCCTCCTCCATCCTCCAGCTGAATCACCATCAAATCATACTACTGTACCTAATGAAGTGGCCGGGGAGAGTTTTTATAATTCATAGTTTTGTTCAATAAGTCTTTGAAATGAAAGGTTTCTGATTCCTTTAACCGTATATAGACTTTTTGCCCTTGTGTTTCTAAAACTTTATTTTCTGTTGTGAGGACTCGGGACTAATCAGTGATGAATAATTAACAGCTTCATTTAGAAAGGAGGCCAGTATCATTTAGCTAACAAATAATTCTAAAGTAGTGAATAAAACATTATAATTATAATAATGTTTGGATCTGTTTAAGTGCTTCTGAGTCCTCTATGGTTTTTATTTTATTTTATGTTATTTTATTGTATTTTATGAGAGAACGGTACTTGTGTTAAAGTCTGAAGTGACCAAACTCTGACTGAACGCTGTTAGCCGTTAGCCACCTAGCTTCTCTGCCATTTTCCGCCGCTCAGTGTTTTGTTTGGTTGCTGTTAGCAGCAAGATGGCGGCTCCCATCCCGGCGCTTAGACCCGCTGCTCTGCACATTTAACAGCCGCTCCTGGCCTCCGCAGAGCTCCGTCACACTGGTGCATTCAGCAGCCGGTCAGAGATGGAAGTGAGGCTGGAAATGCATTAGTTTTTGTGCTGCTTTCTGTTAATACGAGCTGCTACCGGCGGCTAACTGTCCATCCCGCACTGAGCTAACTGAAAGGACCAAAATGGCGGACTATCCGCTGCGGCCTGCGGCCTAGTCACAGTCAACAGTGCTCCCTGTTAGATACACGTCTGGATATTTGCAGGAGGGAGTTATTCCCTTTGTTTGATTAAAATCAGCTGGTTCCTGTCTCCAGAAACGCTTTTTGGCCCCGTTAGCAGAAGCTAGTTACTTTTCTACTTCATTAGCCTACGAGCTAGTCCGTGGAGCTAGTTAGCGCGCTAATGCTAACCGAGACTTTCTGACTACTCTCGACTGAGTTCGGATTTCACCGAGGATCTGGAGGAGGACCAGACACGGACATCGCCGCCATGGCATCGGAACCCGCCACCCCCGCGGTGCTCCGGCCCCGATGGAAGCGCGTCGTGGGTTGGACCGGCCCGGTGCCGCGGCCCCGGCACGGACACCGAGCCGTGGCCATCAAGGAGCTAATGGTGGTGTTCGGTGGAGGGAACGAGGGGATCGTGGACGAGCTGCACGTCTACAACACGGGTATCAATATGAATATATGTGCGGCAGAGTGTCCAGACGTCCCGATTTCTGGAGACAGTCCCCGCTTTGGATGAACTGTCTCCGGCTGAAGCTGTCCCCGGTTCTAGCGTTTTACGAATGACAAAAATATGTTGCGTGCAGACAACACCCGTTATTACGGTAGCCGGTTTATAGATACAGCAGTTTCAATGTGTTTAAATGTGAATTAATACGTAAGAATAAAGGAAACCGTAATTGTCCCCGTTTCTTCATTTCATCTTGATAACATTGTTCTTCAGTCTCCGACCTGTAAATAATAATCTGGTCACTTTAATGTACGTTCATAAATGCTAATTTAGCCACTGCCGTCTGCCTTTAATGCTAGCTAACTTTGCTAAAAGCTAAAAACAATGTTTTTTTTAGTTACTGAAGCTGTTTGGAGGGTTAGCAGCATTAAAGTGACCAGGTTTCTGAAATGAAATCCAGACACATTACAGCTCGGAGATAAAAAGAATTAAATGTTATCAAAAAGAAATGAAGAAACGGGATATTACGGCTCCGTTTATTTTAACATATTTATCATTTAAACTGTTACGGCTGGAATGTCAATAGCAGCGCGACCGGCTACCGTAATAACCGTCGTTCTAGTCTACGCGCAACACTTTTTCTCCTCATTCATAAAACGCTGAATCGGGGACTGGTCGTCCAAAACGGGGACTGTCCCCAGAAACGGACTAGTCTCAGACGATAAGCACTACTGTGCTAGCCGCTGCTCCACATGCTAGCGGGGTTAGCGGCTATGACTAGCGGCTAGCTCCCTTGCTGCAGAATGGCGCGTTTTTTACTGAAAACATTGCTGACGTCAGGGAGCCACGCCCCCTGCCGCCAGCAGAAGCAAATTTAAAAACAAAAACAAGATGAAGTAAAAAAAAAAAAAAAAGTCCCAAAAGTGAATCTCGGACTCAGAACAAAGAGCTGGAAATTTATAGAAATGACTCGGTTCATGTTTGAGGAGTTAACTCAGATCCCCAGAGAGATATTATTTATTATAAAGACTCTGAACCGACACAGTTACTGCTCCTCAGACATTAACTGTTAACCTCGAATAATCTCTTAATGTATCATATGTAACTCCTGAATAACCCTTTTAAAGGAGCTGTATTTACAGGCGGACTGAGCTCAGATCTGGAGGCTGCTTTTCTAACATCTCTTGTCTCTCAGCCACTAATCAGTGGTTCGTCCCGGCGGTCCGAGGAGACGTCCCGCCCGGCTGTGCCGCCTACGGCTTCGTGTGCGACGGGACGAGGCTGCTGGTGTTCGGAGGGATGGTGGAGTACGGCAAATACAGCAACGACCTGTACGAGCTGCAGGTCAGTGACCTTTAACCCCGCAGGGGATCGGGGTGGAGTGGGCGGAGCTCCGTGGGTTCACCTCCACATGAACTCTGGCTTCCTGTAATACTGATGATGCACAGCAACACAATATACACACTAATAGTACACAGTAAACACCGTTCTTGGATCTGACCTCACACCTCTGTCCCCGTCCCTTGTCCCCGTCCCCGTCCTCCAGGCCAGTCGCTGGGAGTGGAAGCGACTGAAGGCTAAACCTCCAAAAAACGGCCCCGCCCCCTGCCCCCGCCTCGGACACAGCTTCTCTCTGATTGGCGGCCAGTGCTTCCTGTTCGGAGGACTGGCCAATGACAGCGAAGACCCCAAGAACAACATCCCCAGGTAGGAAGCTGTGGTCCGTCCTCGCTTAGACGTCCTGAACTGAACCGGACCAACAAAAGCTTTGTAGATGTAATCAGGTCAGAAGTCTAGACCAGATTTATTGCCACTGATCACCAACGTTTATTGTGTAATAATTATTATTCCACCTCCATTCAGCAGCCGAATAAAAACCACTCTGGTTCTTTTCTAGAAGCTGTCGCTGCTTCATGTTTCCTGCCGGATGTAGATGAGGCCTCGGCTCTGTTTGTTTATTCTGTGGTGAATCGTTGAATCAGAGCTTTATTCGTTATATATTTTATTTTTATTTAACCAGGTTAGTCCCATTCAGACCATGGGTCTCTTTTTCCAGGGAGACCTGGTCAAGGCAGCAGCAACACAGCTACAGAATTAAATGATCGAAAGAAACAACAGATCATTTAGGACATGCTTCATTAAAACACCCAGGAAGCCTGGCTTTAAACCCAGTCCCAGCTGTGAGGTTTACGAGATGCAGCTCATCGACATTGAAGCTTATTTCAAACATCTGGTCTGTTCTTATTTCTGGAACAACCAAGAGCAAAATGTCCGTGGAGTGAAGAATGTAGCCTCCTTGTTTCCACGTTAAAAGAGAAATATCGGGAATATTTTTATCGATTAACATGTAGTGAGGACGCTAAGTGCTAATTCATCATATGCTTGTGAAGTACTTCTTTAGCTTTATAGTTAGCTTAGCTTCCTGACCGGGTTGTTCCTTCAAATGGCGTCCTCTTCGTCAACCAGGTACCTGAACGACCTGTACTGTTTGGAGCTGCGACCCGGCTCCAGCGTGGTCGGCTGGGAGATCCCAGCGACGTCCGGGCCGGCGCCGCCACCCAGAGAGAGCCACACGGCGGTGGTGGCGAGTGGGCGTGGCCCCAACCGGCTCATCATCTACGGGGGGATGAGCGGCTGCAGACTGGGAGACCTCTGGGTCCTCGACATCGGTGAGACACGCAGCCACAGCATCGGTCGTAAGCTCCACCCCCTCCATGTTAGTGGGTGGGCCAAACTAAACAACGATTTTTTTTTTTCCGTGGATGTTTCAGTCATTTTAGATACTTTTAGTATAATTTTAGTTTGTTATTTGACGCGATAGAAACAGGATGGAGACTTGGAGTCCATATTTATATACAGTCTATGTAGAAGACGTGTTTAGTCCATATTTATATACAGTCTGTGGAGGAGACGTGTTTAGTCCATATTTATATACGGTCTATGGAGACGTGTTTAGTCCATATTTATATACAGTCTGTGGAGGAGACGTGTTTAGTCCATATTTATATACAGTCTATCAGTGCTCACCTGTACTCGGCTCTGATTGGCTCCTGTCCTCATGATGTCACAGAGACTCTGGTGTGGAGTAAACCTGTCCTCGGTGGAACGGCCCCCCTCCCTCGAAGCCTGCACTCAGCCACCACCGTCAAAAACAAGTAATAATACACAACTACACAATACACACTGTTACTGGCTTTTATCTGACCTCACACCTTTGTCTTTGTCTCTGTCCCCGTCTCTTGTCTCTTGTCTCTTGTCCCTGTCTCAGGATGTATGTCTTTGGAGGTTGGGTTCCTCTGGTGATGGACGACGTCAAAGTGGCGACTCATGAGAAGGAGTGGAAATGTACCAACACACTGGCCTGCCTCAACCTGGGTACACACACAGTAACACACACAGTAACACACACAGTAACACACGAACACACACTAACCTGTCCCCCTTTCTGTCCCCTGTGTGTCTCAGACTCGATGTGCTGGGAGACGGTGCTGATGGACACGGTGGAGGACAACGTCCCCAGAGCTCGAGCGGGTCACTGCAGCGTCAGCATCAACTCCAGACTCTTCATGTGGAGCGGCAGGGACGGATACAGGAAGGCCTGGAACAACCAGGTCTGCTGCAAGGACCTCTGGTACCTGGAGACAGGTGAGGACGCCGTCCGTCCGTCTGTCTGCCTGCCTGTGTGGCTCATTCCCTGTCTCACCTGTCCGCCTGCCTGTCCTCAGAGTGTCCCTGTGCCCCGTCCCGGGTGCAGCTGGTCCGGGCCAACACCTCGTCCCTGGAGGTGAGCTGGGGCCCGTCCCAGACCGCGGACACGTACCTGCTGCAGCTCCAGAGATACGACGTCCCCTCCACACCTGCAGCCTCCTCCCCCTCCTCCAGCGCCGCCCCCATCCCCGCCGTCCCGGTCGCCACGGCGCCAGCCATCCAGAGCGCCTCGCTGCCTGGCATCACTCTGCTCCCCTCACCCACCGCCCCCGGTCCTGGAAGCCCATTGGCCGTCAGAGCTCCAGGTCTGTCTCTGCACCTCGACAGGTAGACTTGGACAGTCCCGCCTCCCCCCTCCCCCCTCCCCTCACCTGTTCGATGTTTTCTCTGCAGCGGTCCTGAAGGCGGCGGCGGCGGCTCCGGGTGCAGTGGGCGGAGCCTCCATCGTCACAGTGAGGCAGACCACGCCCAAATCCCAGGTTGGTGTGATGACACTTCCCCACATCTGCTGTTGTCACGGCAACCTCCCATGACAACAGCAGATGTGATGAAAGTGTCCAGACTGGACGACCACTGCCACCAATAATAATAATAATTGTTATAATAATAATAATAATTAGTGGGTGTAACGAGTGTCACTTCCTGGTCCCGCCCCCCTCTGCTCTCAGCCAATCGGCAGCAGCCCTCAGATGAGTGGCATGGCGGCGCTGGCAGCGGCGGCGGCAGCGACTCAGAAGATCCCCCCGTCCACAGCGTCCCCAGTTACCAAGGTAACAAAAGATTTTAAACAAGACACGGAGTGTAGCGGTTTCCTCCTCCTCCTCCTCCTCCTCCAGGTGACGTCTCCTTCTCTCGCCAGGTGAGCAACGCCACCACTCGGATGTTGAAGACAGCGGTGGCTCAGGTGGGCGGGGCTTCTCTGGTCTCCTCCCCCGCCGGGACTCCTGGCCGACCAATCATCACGGTCCATAAGTCGGGCACGGTGACAGTGTCTCAGCAGGCACAGGTGGTCACCACGGTGGTGGGCGGAGTCACAAAGACCATCACTCTGGTCAACAGTCCCCTGGGCATGGGAAGGGGCGGGGCTCTGGTGAGTGATGTCATCCCAGCGGGCGTGGCCTCCAGGTTCTGTCCAGTTTCGTGTGACATTAACGTCTGCCCGTGACTTCCTGTTTCAGATTGGTAACCTTGGTAACCTTGGTAACCTGGGGAAGGTGATGTCGGTGGTCCAGGCCAAACCGGTCCAGGCTGGAAACAGCCCAGTCACACAGATCCTCCAGGTCAGAACCAGGACCAGAACCAGGACCAGGAAACAGTTTTTCATCAGTACTGTCACTCAGAGATTAACTCCTCCCCCTCCCCCTCCTCCTCCTCCTCCTCCTCCTCCTCCTCCTCCAGACGAAGGCTTCCCTCCCAGCAGGGACCATCCTTAAACTCGTATCTTCAGCTGATGGTAAACAGACGACCATCTTGACTTCATCTCAGGCCGGATCCAACAAACCCACCATCCTGGGCGTCGCCCCGGCAACCTCCAAACCCGGAGCCACCATCATCAAGACCATCCCGATGTCGGCCCTGCAGGGGGGAGCAGGTACACACACACACTCACACGCACTCCTGAACACCTGAGCCGATGACTCACCGAAGCTCCGCCCCCTACAGGTGGGAATAGTCCGATCACCATCCTGACCACCAAGATGGTGACTTCAGGGACCACAGGAAAACTCCTCACTGCTGTCCCTAAGATATCTACAGGAGGCCAGCAGGGGGTCACACAGGTAACACACACACACGTAACACACACAGGTAACACACACACGGGTAACACACACACGGGTAACACACACACAGGTAACATACGATCAGGTAACATACACACAGGTAACACACACAGGTAACACACACACAGGTAACACACACACACACAGGTAACACACACACACAGGTAACATACACACAGGTAACACACACACAGGTAACACACCTGTGTGTGTTTCCAGGTGGTGCTGAAAGGAGCTACAGGTGCGCCAGGTACGATCCTCAGGACCGTCCCAGTGGGCGGAGTCAGGCTGGTGTCACCAGGAGCTGCTGGAACCACGCTGGTTGTCAAGGCAACCACAGGTAAACAGAGGCCACATCAGCTCTCTTTAAAAAAAACAACAACAAAAAAAACAAGACACGCACTTGACAGGTGTCCCTCTCTGCAGGTGTCTCCACCCTGGGGACGGGGACAGGGACCGTCTCCACCCTGGCCCGCCAGATCACCACGGCAACCGCTGCCACTGGACCCAAGCAGGTACGGTGTCAGTTAGCCCTGTCAGAGTCATCAATTAACCAATTAATCCAATCAATTAATGATAAACGAGGAACTCCATCATGTTCTGGAGCGTTTGTCTTCCTCGTCTCAGGACGGTTCAGGTAGACATCCAGGGAACATGGGTCCACATTTATAGGATTTAAAGAGAGGATTTAAAAGCTGAATGCCGTCGCTCCATCAAAGGGAGCCCATTAACACGGCAGCGCCCCCTAGGAGGAGATGACTCCTCGTACAGACTTACAGCCACAAATAGTCGTCACCATAAGTGACATCAACACATTGATGAGTAGCTGAGGCTAATGAAGCTAACGAGGCTAATGAAGCTAACGAGGCTAATGAAACTAACAAGGCTAATGAAGCTAACGAGGCTAATGAAGCTAACGAGGCTAATGAGGCCAGAGGGTGGATGTGGAACAAGCTAATGGCTAAAGATAACAACATAAATACTCTGATGTCAGCAGGTGACTCTGATCACGACACCGAGCGGCGCCGAGGCTCAGGATCTGGTCCAGGACCTGGTCCAGGACCTGCCCGTCTCCATCATGGCCTCCCCTACATCAGAGGAACCAGGCAGTACTACTACTACCACTAGTACTAGTACTGCAGAGGGAGGAGGACACTCTGCTGCAGGTACACAGTAGTAGTATTAGAGTAGTTCGGTAGTAGTACTACAGTACTGCTGTAGTAGTATTAGTAGTACTACAGTAATCTCTGTGTTGTGGTCTCCAGTGACGCTGGTCTGCTCCAACCCCCCATGTGAAACCCATGAGACCGGAACCACCAACACCTCCACAGTGTCCTCAGCCGGCATGAACCAGGACCTGCAGGTAGGATACACCTGGACTCACCTGGACTCACTTCCACCTCCTCCTCCTCCTCCTCCTCCTCCTCCTCGTCCTCGTCCAGATGAAGGCTTCTCTCCCAGCAGGAACCATCTTGACCTGGGGACCTTTTTGTGACCTCCATGTTGTCGTTTGTCCTCAGGTGAGTTCAGGTCCCCCCATCTGCTCCAACCCCCCATGTGAAACCCACGAGACCGGGACCACCAACACCTCCACCATGGCTGGAGCCGGAGGCGTCCACCAGGTGAGAGGACATTTCCAAAGCTGATCAACACATTTAGTTATTTAACTATTTCCATCAAAAGTAATTTTTTCCAACTATTTAGGACCACGTCCAAAACTATCAGGTGTCCAATCAGTTTGTTTCTTTCTATCATGTGTAGCTGGCTAGCTCTCTCCTCTTGCTAGCTCTCTCCTCCTGCTAGCTCTCTCCTCTGGCTAGCTCTCTCCTCTTGCTAGCTCTCTCCTCTTGCTAGCTCTCTCCTCCTGCTAGCTCTCTCCTCCTGCTAGCTCTCTCCTCTGGCTAGCTCTCTCCTCCTGCTAGCTCTCTCCTCTGGCTAGTTCTCTCCTCTTGCTAGCTCTCTCCTCCTGCTAGCTCTCTCCTCTTGCTGGCGTTTTCCTCCGTGAACCAAACATGACGACAATGTTCAGGAAAAAGCCTCAGTTATTTAGAACCAGTCTAGTTTTACTTGGTCTAGAAACACGAGTTAAAAACTGATCTATAGGCTGAAGTTTCTACTAAAGTTTAGAGTTCCTCCAGGAACTCTAAACTCTGTTTGTGGTCTCAGGTGTGTTCGAACCCTCCATGTGAGACCCACGAGACCGGGACCACCAACACCGCCACCACGGCTACAGGTAACCTGCCCACACTTGGACAGGGTCTCACACACACCTCCTGGGAACATGACTTCACTTCCTGTTTCCTGTCTCCAGCTCAGCAGGGCGGAGACTCAGACTCCACAGACCCCGCCTCCTCCTCCGACCCCACCTCCTCCACCACAGCCAATCAGAGCAGAGCTATCACCACTGTTACACAGGCCACGCCCACACCTGGACCATCCATACCTGTATGTGACCCACTTCCTGGTCATCATCATCATCATCACCATCAACATCATCATCATCATCATCATCATGTGTGTGTCTCTGCAGGAGATCACCTCATTGGTCGGAGCCGATAGGGCGGAGTCCTCAGAGGCCGTCGCCATGGTGACGTCAGAGAGTCAAGCAGAGGGTGTGATGTCATCAGCACAGGTTGTTGTGGTGTTGTCGTTGTGTTGTTGTGTTATGTTGGTTGTGTATTGTGTTGACCTCTGATCTCTGACCTCATCAGATGGCGTCCTCAGAGGACGGTCTTCCCCAGGAGCTGATGTCATCAGAAGGGGACGGAGCCTTGGATCAGTTGGCTGTTACTACAGCAACAGAGGAGGCAGCGAGACAGAGTGGTGAGACCCGGAACCGGACCCGGACCCATAGTGTCCTCCAGTCCTGGAGTGTGAGTATCAGGTCTTGACGTGTGTCCACCTCTCGTCCTCAGGCGAGTCCTCGATGGACCGGTCCATTCCCATCGTCCTGACGCAGCAGGAGCAGCAGTTTCAGGACGTCCACAACCAACCAGAACCAGAACCAGAACCCCAGACCAGCAGCATCCCCACAGGTAGACTCCAGCAGAAGCTCTGGACCTGGTTAATGAGAAAGTGACGCCATATTTGGGTTCTGTTGTCACGGTAACATCCTGCCTCGGTTTCCCAGAGGGCCTTGCTCCGGCCGACAGCCTCAACGACCCGGCAGCAGAGACCAACGAGCACGAGCTGACATCATCGGCGGTGACGAGCGCTGTTGCCCGATTGGCCAGCACGTTTGGCCCCGCCCCCGTTCTGAAGAGTCGAGCAGCTGCAGCGCCACCGGAGGCGAGCAACGGAATTACCGCAACGGCAACGGTGAGCAACAATGGATACAGGCATGCTAATGACATGCTAACAACATGCTAACAAGGCGCTGAGAGCATGCTAATAACATGCTGACAACATGGTAATAACATGCTTACAACACCCTGAGAGCATGCTAATAACATGCTAAAAACATGCTAACAACACCCTGAGAGCATGCGAACAATAAACGGAGGGAATGCTAACGATGCTAACCGTGTGTTTCAGGCTGTCCACGTGAAGCCGCCAGCGAAGGAGAATCAGTGGTTCGATGTCGGCATCGTCAAAGTCACCAATGTGGTGGTCACGCATTACTACATCCCCTACGACGACAAGATGGCCGACGTAAGGCGGCGTGTTTAAGTAGATGTTCAGTGTTTGACTCGTGGTGACGACGCTGTCCCTGCAGGACGACTCGGGTACGGTGCCCGACTACAGTCAGATGAGGAGGGTGGAGCTTCAGCCGGGGACGGCGTACAAGTTCCGCGTGGCCGGGATCAACATCTGCGGCCGCGGGTCCTTCTCTGAAGTCTCTGCGTTTAAAACGTGTCTGCCCGGGTTCCCTGGAGCTCCGTGCGCCATCAAGATCAGCAAGGTGAGGGTTTTTAAACTTAGCTGGAAAGAACATTCACCGCTAGTGCAGAACCAAGACCTGATTAAGTAAACGAAGCAGAAGGACGGTCAGGACAAAACAAAGTGAAATGTTACCATGCTAATGACTTAACAACATGCTAATAATATGGCAACCACATGCTAATAACACGCTAATAACGTGGTAACAGCATGCTAATAATATGGCAACAACATGCTAATAACATGCTTATACATAAAAAGCCAATTAACGTGAAAACCACAGGTAAGACACACGCTAATAACATGCTAATAACATGGTAAACACATGCTAATAAATGCAATCACTAGTTAACAACAACAAAACATCTCATGATCTGTAACAGCCATGCTAATAATATGGCAACCACATGCTAATAATATGGCAACCAAATGCTAATAACATGCTTATAACATGGAAAAAGCCATTTTCGCGGAGGAAAACGCTAGCAGGAGGAGAGAGCTAATAACACGCTAATAACACGCTAATAACACGCTAATAACACGCTAATAACATGCTAATGACGTGATAACTACAACAAAAAGCTTCTCATGTGATTGGTGGATGTGCAGACGGTGGGCGGGGCCCAGCTGACCTGGGAGCCTCCTGCCGTCACGTCGGGACCGATCACCGAGTACTCGGTCTACCTGGCCATCCGGTCCAGCCAGGCCTCCTCCTCCTCCTCCGGGTCCGGCCCGGCCCAGCTGGCCTTCATGAGGGTGTACTGCGGTACCGGCGCATCCTGCCTGGTCCAGGCCTCCAGTTTGGCCAACGCCCACATCGACTACACCACCAAGCCCGCCATCATCTTCCGCATCGCGGCCCGTAACCAGAAGGGCTACGGGCCGGCCACGCAGGTCCGCTGGCTGCAAGGTAACAGGACGTACCAGCAGAACCGGGTCCCTGGGACCACAGCTCTTTGTTCTAGGACCTCGTGTTGACTCTAGTTTTGTCTCTTCCAGAAACCAGTAAAGACGCCAAACCAGCCAAGAGACCAGGAGCCTCTCCAGACCTGTAAGAACCACAACCAGAACCAGAACCAGAACTAGAACCCTCATGTCGTTAGCCTAATAGCATAATTGCCAAGTAACTGTTTTACTTTTTTTTGGAAAACAATAAAAAAAAACAGCAGCACATAAATGTTTTTATTGATACTGGAACAGGGAGTCAGACAATGACACAGGTGTCAAACCTACGGCCCGCGGGCCCAAACCAGCCCCCCAGGGGGTTCTGATGTGGTCCTGGATTTACTAAGTGGGTAAATTACAAAGCAGCTTTATTTAAATTAAAGTCTCTTATGTTTAATTTATCCACTGGTTTATTCAGACAGAACACAACACAACACAACACCCAGAACCAGACTGACCCGGGACCAGACTGACCCGGAACCAGACTGACCCAGAACCAGACAGACCAAGACCAGACTGACCCGGGACCAGACTGACCCGGGACCAGACTGACCCGGGACCAGGACCAGACAGACCCGGGACCAGACTGACCCGGGACTAGACAGACCCAGGACTAGACAGACCCAGAACCAGACTGACCCGGGACCAGACTGACCCGGGACCAGACTGACCCGGGACCAGACTGACCCGGGACCAAGACCAGACTGACCCGGGACCAAGACCAGACAGACCAGGGACCAGACAGACCCGGGACCAGACTGACCCAGGACCAGACTGACCCGGACCAGGACCAGACAGACCCAGGACCAGACTGACCCGGACCAGGACCAGACAGACCAGGACCAGACAGACCCGGACCAGGACCAGACAGGAATGAACCCAGATTACACTTATGTGTCTTAAGAAATTTCATTTTTGTTAGTGGAAGTAAAAAGTAAACATTTACCTAATTCTCTACTGTTTGTACAGGTTATTATTGTGTCGTGTTATTATTGTGTCGTGTTATTATTGTGTTGACATGTTACTGTTCCGGGTCTTTGAGATCTACGCTAATGATGAGCCAGACCGCAAACATTAGCTCCTACATCTCCCATGATGCACCTCATGTCGTCTCTTTCAGGAAACCTGCCGGACCAAAAAAGTTCAGAACCGACCAATAGGAGGAGCCGGACTTCTGCCGACACCTGTGACTGGCTGCGGAGGAGAAGGGGGCGGGGCTCTGGAAATGAAAGACTTGTAGGATATCTGTACATTGTTCCCAAGCTGCTGTCGTTGCCACGGAGACGGTGACAACATTTCACTGGTTTGGGGGTCAGAGGTCACCTGCTGTATGTGGGCGGGGCTTCTGCAGCTCTGTTGTAAAGTAATTAATTAATTACCTCCTGTAGCATCAAAACATTTATTTTGTTTTTTATTTTTATAAACTTATGTAAAGAAACGAGTTGTTTTTTTTTTTCTTCTTCTTCTTCTTCTCTCCCATTGGTCATTTCTTCTGACCAGGAAGTGAATTTCCAGCAGTTTGAAAATAAATGTCAGACCAAATGTTTGTGAATATTCTCTGGATCAATAAAGATTTTTAGAGCAGCTTTTTTTACCGGCTGTGTGGCGTCCACTTCCTGATGTTTGTGGTGACTCACGTCACATCACATGATCCTTCATGACATCACAACCTCGTAAACATCAGAACGGTTCAATTCTGACAATTTCTGTGAACAAACGAGTCGGTTTCAGATACTTCAGGGAAATCTGTGCTTTTTTTTTTAAAAAAAGGTTTTGTTCAGATTAAAACTTATGTTGTTGCTCATATTTAATGTGAATGTTATTCAGCCTAAAAGGTCAAATCAGATCCAGCAGCTATAAATCATTTATTTAAATTGGGGACAGAGTTTATTAATGAACATTATAAATAACGTACATTTATCAGGTTGTTGTCCAGACAAAACATTCAGCTCAGTCTGAATTATTTACAACTTAACTGAACGGATCATTTAAAAAGATTAAAACGTCTTAAAACCTGCTTTATTTTCATCATCTTTCATCTTCAACCTTGGTGATAATTTTCTATTGTTGTTGCACATTCAAATGATATAAATGACTCATGTCTCTTTATATTTTTATTTAAAGGCAAAAATAAAACCGAACTGAAAGAATGATCAGTATTTTTATTTGTTCTAAAATAAGAACGAATAAAACGATAAACACTTCAGTTTAAATAACATAATTGTTATTTAGTGTCATAATTAAAGATGAATTATTTAAAACGGATCCAGAACTAATCTGAAACTCTTTGTCGTCTCGTGTTTCGCTCGTTTATTTGCGTCAAAGAGAAGATTTTAAACAGAATTCATTCAGAATTCATTAAATCTGAAAACCTGCGCATGGGGTGAGGGCGTGTGCGTGCTCGTGCCCGCGGCGTGCTGCTGGCGTCGTGAGCGCGCCTCGTGCTGCAGATGATGGGGCTCCAGACGCTGCCACCGTATCGATGAGCAGGGATGATCTGCAGGTCATCGATCAGGTCATCGATCAGGTCATCGATCCGATCATCGACCCCACATGATCGATCCGATCGACGCCCCTCGCCGAGCCGATCACATCCATTGATCCCGGAGCCGAGCGACTGCACGAGGCGACAGTCGGTATCACCGTCGATCAGATCATCGATCAGCTGATGTGAGGCGCGAGGGGCAGCGGGAGACAATCAACTGGAGGAGGAGCCGCCGCAGGTGAATCCAGGTAGGAGACCCGAGGAGGAGGCACCAGGGTCCGGCCAGAAACCAGAAGATTTAAGAGAGCATCCGTCTGCAGCTGGTCCTGGTCCTGGTCCTGGTCCTGGTCCTGGTCACTGCTGCTGTTGTTGTTGTTGTTGTTGTTATTGTTGTTGTTGTGGCTCTGGTGACCCACCCATCACACGTGCTGCTGCGCGTGCGCGTCACTCTCTGCACCCACCTGATTAATTATTAATTTAACAATTAATTGTTAAATTAAAGATTCATTAATTAAGTGCAGGAGTTTTATTGTTTCAGTTCCGGTGTCAGAGTGTGAGTCCTTGTTTTCATTACTCGTTTAATCCTGTTCAGACCTGGTTTCAGGCCGAAGGTTCTGGTTCTGGTTCTGGGTGGATGCATGGATGTCAATGGAGGGTCCTCACAAAGCTAGAAACACCGGTGTGTCCGGTTTATCCTGCAGAGGGCAGTGATACGACCGGTACCATCTACGCTGAGCGGAGAACCAGAGAAGAAGAAACGGATAAAAGTTTATGTTCGTCCTCAAAGTTCTGTTTCTCTTTTCTCTGTTTTTTATTGAAGATGGAACTTAACTTTGCGTTAATGGCGGGAATTGTGCGATTAATCGCGATGTTTAATCTCTCGACAGAAACATTTTCAGATTCTTTTATTGGATTTCCGTGGACGTTGCTAGTTAGAAAACAAAACACAAACTGGGTTTAATCTTCTTCTTCTTCTTCTTCTTCTTCTTCTTCTTCTTCTGTGAAATAAATCTCTGTAGCCGATGTTAACCTCTGTTCTCCGTGCGCCCCCTGGTGGAGACGGTTTTAATTCTTATTTTACGGATTCAGTCTCGACGCAGAGACAAATATTCTAGAGGATGAGGGAATAAACATGTTAAATCTGATGAATTTAGATTTTCATCTAAATCCTGATCCTCCACGTGACATCACTCTGGCTCTCGGCCAATGAGAAGGTCAGGATTCATGAGTCAGTGATGTCATGTTCTTTATGTTTTTTTGTTTTTATGTTTATTGACTATTTAGGTTTTTATTTATGGAGAGTAGCATTAGCATTAGCAGCTAGCTGTGGACTCGCTCAGTGACGTCCTGTTTCCTGTCTGGTTACCATGGAGAACGTGTAGAGGTGGTAACCGACCCGTCCTTTCATAAACATCCAAAAATACTTCAGCTGATCGTGCTACGTTAGAGAGATGTTGGTATTTTTTGTCCTGGTCCTGGTTCTGGTCCTGGTCCTGGTCCTGGTCCTGGTCCTGGTCCCGGTTCTGGTCAAACTCATCTGCGTCTGATGAACTCTGAGCAGGTCCATGTGTTTTAGTTTATTCTGGATCAGTGCTGGACGGTGTCGCGCTCTCAGATGTCCCCTGGAAACAGTGCCAGCCTGGAACCAATGAGAGGAACAAGCTTCTTTATTTATTTTTTTTTATCATTTCTTTGTTTTTTCTTTGCTCTTGACGGAGGCCTCAGGTCTGAGGAGCGCCGGTTTACCAGAGTTTGTCCTGAAGGCATCACTGACCAACACCCAGGGCTAGAGGATGCTGCCTCGGTGCCTTTGAGCCAAACACACACCACTCTGCACCTACTGGTGTTAACGTGTGTGTCTGTGTGTGTTACTGTGTGTGTCTGTGTGTGTTAACGCGTGTCTGTGTGTGTGCAGGATGAATGTAGGTCAGCTGATTCTCTGCACAGCAACAATGCAGAAAATCCCAACTGTGAATACTTGCATCTGATTGGCTGAGAGCTCCAGCCAGGCAGCCAATAACCTTTCACCCCTGCTCAGGTCCTCACAGAGACACAAGGACAGGTGGATGTGCGTGTTTAAATTCATTTAAGATTAATTAAATTAATATATCCATTTTTTATTTTTTTTGACACTAATTCTCATTAACAACCTGCTTTGGTTTAAACTGAAGCTCACACACAGAACAGAGAGCATCATGGGAAATGAGTCTCAGTTTGTCACATTTAGTTCTTCATTTATGAAATTAGTTATTTTAAAGAAGGAAGAAAGAAAGAAAGAAAGAAAGAAAGAAAGAAAGAAAGAAGAGATGAAAAGCATTGAAGAAATAGGGAAAGAGTAATTTCTCTCTGTTTAAGTATTTTAGCTAACATCTAGCATGCTAACAGGTAGCATGCTAGATGCATGCTATGCTATGAGTCCTGGAGCTTCCAGTGTGTTTTATTTCCCAGAGTTCTTTGCTGCCGTCCTGTTGAGCTGCTGAATGAAGCTGAATATGAAAGAGCTGAGTTCCTGTTGTCCTGCTAATGTCCTGCTAATGTCATGCTAATGTCCTGCTAATGTCCTGCTAATGTCCCGGTGAAGACGAGCAACTCTCCTTTGCCCATAAAAAAAGACTTTAAAGAATCCTGTTTTACTTTACTTATTTTCATGTTTTTTTTGTTTTTTTTTTTTTTTAAGCAGATTATTTTTATTTAAATCAAAACCTATTTATTCAGTTTCTATTTTGTTAATTTTTTGATTTGTTTTATTTAATTAAAACTGCCTGTATATGTGTCATTTCATTACACTAATCACTTTTATTTCTTTATCCTTTGTTTAATTTTTCTTTACATTTGTCTTTTCCTTCACAAATATGAATCTAAATACAAACATAAATTGTTTAATTGCGTTTAATTTAAATGCTATTCTACTAAGTTAAAGTCTGGTTGTTCTATTTTTAATTTACTTTATTTTTGCCTTTATCTTAATAAATATAAATATGAATAACTATGAATATAAATTAATCTAGATATAAATATAAATAGTTTCTGGTCTCCAGACTCTTTATTAACGTTTAATGTTATAATTCTACTAAGTCTGGTTGTTCTACTTTTACTTTATTTTATTTTTTAAAAATGCCAGAGACTTCCTGTAGTTTTATTCTGAAACGGCCGGGCGGAAGTGCAGGTGTGACGTCCAGGTAACTTGACAGCAGGGATCGAGTCAGAGTTGAACTGAAGCCGGGACGAGGAGCAGCGGCGGGACCGGTCCTGGTTTAAAGTCCATTAAACTCCATTTAAAGTTGGATTATAGTTCGACTCATGTTCGGTTAAATCCCGGTTAAATCCCGGTTAAATCCCGGTGCTGCTCGGGATGCGACCCTATGAGGACACAGCTGATGTCGGTGCGCAGGCAGCACGTTTCAGACTCTCAGGTATTTAAACGGATTCAGCTCAAACGGTTTGTTTGTTTGTTTGTTTGTTTGTTTGTTCGACGTCATCGTTTTTCCTGCTGACGTCACAGACCAGAGACTTAAACACATAAAGATAAAACGCTTGAAGAGGAAAATCAGTCCTTTTCATTTATTTATTTGTTTATTTACTCTGGATCAGATTGATCCTCCATTGGTTGTTGACCCGGATCAGGTTCTACCGGGACCCCTCTTGGCTCAGACCGGACTCTGGGTTCCGAGCCTCTGAGTCTGGAAGCTGTGATGAGATAATGTGGGACCGTTGGCTGCTCTGGAACCAGAACTGAACCAGAACTGATTCTGGACTGTGATCCTCTCAGAGGTCCGGTTCCTGGTCCCGGTGCATTGTGGGATACTCAGGTGCTGCCTTCAGGTACCTGGATGGTTCCTCTCAGTCTGAATGAAGTTCTCACGTCCTGGAGGTTGGTTGTTGTGAAGCGTTGATGCTAAGAGTGACGTAGCGTCTGCCTGAGACAGTGGGACACTGGGACACTAGGACACTGAGACACTGGGACACTAGGACACTGGGACACTGAGACACTGAGAGACTGAGAGACTGGGACACTGAGAGACTGAGACACTGGGACACTGGGACACTGGGACACTGAGACACTAGGACACTGAGACACTGAGACACTAGGACGTGAACGGACACAAACACATAATTTAATCACTGGTCAGAACGTCCTGGTCCTGGTTCTGGTTCTGGTTCTGGTTCATCCAACAGTTCTCAGTTTGTGTGTTTACATCTTATTTGTTGTTAATGTGTTGGACTCCAGGTCCGGGTGGATGGAGGACTCGCTCAGCAGCGCCACCATGTGGTCAGTAGAATACTGTATCAGCTGCTGTCTGATGGGTCTCTACCTCCCACTGGACCAGAACCAGGACCAGAACCAGGACCACATGGAGACATGATCCAGATCTAGAACCAGATGTTCTTCTGATGAGGTCAAACGTGTCCTGGGTCCTGATGCTGATGAGAGGGACAGAGACAGGGACAGAGACAGGGACAGGGACAGAGACAGGGACAGGGACAGGAGACAGGGACAGGGACCGAATTACTGCGTGAACCATTTTATTGTCCTGATGAGTGAAAGGAGACACTCGTGGTTCTAATGAGTCAAGAATCAGAATAAAAAGATAAAAAACGAAACCGAGACCCGTCCAGGCTCTGAGTTTGGATCGATGTTTGGGGGACGTGTGTTTGAATATATATTTAAAGAAATGATTTTATTTGCGACTTTCAGGAGAAAAAGATGAAATGATGAAGCTCTTCTTCGTGGTTACCGTGCGGTTATTTCACCTGGCGACTAGAAATACTGCGTCCTGATTGGCTGATAGGTTTCTGGTTCGAGAACTCGACTGGTTCCATCACGTGTCACTGTCTTTTATTTGTGTCACTAATGTCAGCGACGTTAATCACCGCTCAGCGTGATACATGTCGTCGTTTGCCTCCTTCTGTTTTGGGCCATTTCACCTTCGCTGTGACGCCACAACGTTGGAAAGGGTCTGAACCAGAACCTGGGCCCTGGACCCAACCTGGACCTGACCCTGTTCACTGGGTTTTTAGTTCATCCTTTCATCCTTTAAGGATCCGTCTCATTGGGGCCGATAGCAGCGACCGGCTACTGTAACACAACGAAACAGGGACTGTCCCCAGAAATCAGAGACGTCTCGTCCCCTCATTTACTGGAGGATTTTCTGACTCTCGTACTAAAGCTCCTGGTCGTAGTAAAGTGGAGTCAAATAAATGGACAGACTCCAGCTGTGGTAGTTCTGTTGTGTTTTCTCGTCTCGTCTTTTTTTTCTCTGAATGAACTCAGAGTGCAAACATTGCTGGTGTCTCTGTCCCCCCCCCCCCCAACCACTCTTTTCATAGACCTTTTCCTTCTTCCTGTTTCCTGTTGGGCTCCACTTCCTGTTCCCAGGGCTGTTTTCAGGGACACAATGTTCCCTCTGAGGGTAAAGCTGCTTCAGGACATTATTCATTTGGTTGTAAATACTCGTTAAGTTATTACTGATGTTCTGGAGTTAAATTAATACTATGAGGAGAACGTTGTGTTTCTGCAGGAATCCTGCAAATACAGCAGCAATGGACACGACACAGTTGGATGTAAAACATTTCTCTTACATTACATTTGTGTATTTTTATCAGTAAAATGAGCCAATATCACATATTAGTGAACCCTTGTTTCCGTTTCTGGACACACAAATAAAAAGCAACATATTTGTGTTTCCTGTGTTTGTTCGGGTTCTCGTTCTCTACTAGTTTTAGGTGATTTTTCACGAAGAAAAGGACATGAACCATAATCAGATCTGTATGTTGTACAGAATTTATTCAGTCAAAACAAAAGAAGGTGAACAGACGTGAGAAAGAGGAAGAAACGGTGGAGGACGCTGCAGTTGTTTTTCTTTTTCTGTATCAGCTGAAACATACAGGACTTTGTGTCACGTGACCATCCAGACATTCACCTCCACAGCAGCTGAAGAACTGATGTTAATCAGGTGTAATTCCATCCTCCAACCTGCAGGAGGCGCTCTAACCGCTGCTCTCAGCGCTGTAGTTTACGTCGTGTCAGACAGAGGGCAGTTCAAAGCCTGTGTTATGCAGACGATTGTCTGTGTTTTGTCTACAGACTGGCTGATAACGTGTGTGTTCCTGTTTTCATTCAATGTGGGGTCTGATGTCCATGAAATACAGACGTTACGGGGACATGTCAACCTTTGGGGACATGTGTCTTGTGTTTCTTCTCAGGAGTCTGAGTCCGTCTGTTTGAAAACAAACAGTTTAATCGTGAGATAACTTTAAAACCTGATTTCGACCTGATGACCAGAAAAACTGAAACTGAAAACAATGATGGATTTCCAGATTTCTTAAAGGACCAATGTCCTGGTTTTGTTCCTGTTTTCTGATTGGTCCTCACGCTGTCCTCCTCCTCCTCCTCCTCCTCCTCCTCCTCCTCCTCCTCCTTCTTCTTCTTCTTCTTCTTCTTCTTCTTCTTCTTCTTCTTCTTCTTCTTCTTTTTCTCCTCTTCTTCTTCTGCGTTTGTTCTCCTTTCAGGTTAGCAGCTCTAATGACAGTTTACCTCCCCCTGCAGGATAGTCTGGGAACTACAACCAGCAGCCGCTACCAGTCGGAGTCCAGGCTGTTGGATGTTTGATGGCCACAGGTGTGAACTACTGGAGCTTTTATGAACCTCACTACAAGGTGAGACCGACTGCTCCTCTGACCTGTGTGTTGTCTGCTGAGGTTTTTCGTTAGCTCAGCGTGCTAACAGCATGCTAACAGCTTTACCTGGACCCACAGGTGAGTGAGAGCGTGTGGGGAGGTGAACCCGAGTCGAGCAGTGAGGACGGAGGAGGAGGAGACGGAGGAGGAGGAGGGGTCACATGGGAAACACAGGCCATGGAGGTCAAAGGTCAACTCATCTCAGCACATGGTGAGAACAACAACAAGTAACAGCTGTTCAGGTGTGTGATACCTGTGTGTGATACCTGTGTGTGTGTGTGTGTGTGTGTGTGCAGACCCCCTCACCTGTCCGGACAGGAAGCAGAGCGAGCGAATGGCGGAGCTGCAGGAGAGAAGGCGGAGCCTGCAGGCGCTGCTGACCACGCGATTGGCTGAGCTGAGACGCATCTGTCTGCAGGAGGCGGTGAGCGACGTCATAACGAGACAACAAGCCCCTCCCACAAACTGCTCAGCAGCCGTTACCTAGACGACAGCGACGTTGTATAAAGATAGTAGTCTGCAGGGTAACGGAAGAAAAGTCAACTTTTAGACCAAAGATTGTCCTAATTTCCTTCCTGCGTTCTCATTGGTCAGGAGCTGACGGGGGCGGTGCCCAGCGACTTCCCCCTGGAGGCCGGAGAGAAGCCGCCCTGCGTTCGAAGGAGAGGAAACGGGAAGAGTCGAGTAGAGGTGAGTCTGTTCTCTGAAATCTCTGGTGTTTTTATTCCTTTTGTCACATTAAAATGCTTCTAATAAGATATTTAGCTTCTAATGGCACCAAAATGTAGAAGAAATCCAGCAGGTGTTGAAACTCCTACATCAATATTAATGTGTTCTCGTGTATTTCTGATTTTATTGTCACAGTCTGAATAAAATGATGCTGCTGTGTCGACTCTGGCAGAGACAGAACATTTTACTCTGTGACTGTTTAAGATAAAAAATAATGTTAAACAACTAAACATCTGAAAGGGACTAAAGTTAGCTAACGTTACCTTTAGCCTCTGTTAGCTACCTTTAGCTACTGTTAGCTACTGTTAGCTACCTTTAGCCTCTGTTAGCTACCTTTAGCCTCTGTTAGCTACCGTTAGCTACTGTTAGCTGCCGTTGGCTGAAGAAAAAACATCTAAAATTCCAAACTTTTAATCCCTTAGAGGACGAATCCGTCCGGCAGAGAACAGAGCAGGAAGGAAAAGGTTTGCTCTGTGTGCAATGTGCTATCTGCAGTAATAGTTTACATGTATGAATTAACTGTTTATTTCAAATGCATAAAACGTCCATAGAACACAATTTAAATACTGTACAGATTCAGTTCCTGATTTAATGACTAACGTCACCGTGACGTCCTGGAGACAGAAGACGCTACAAAAATATGTCTGAATTCTGCTAAATAGTGAGACAGTCGTCACTGCAAACAAACTAAATGAAATGCTGTCATTACGACACTAACGTTAATGGTCACTAGTCAGAGACGATGAGGGAACTGGACGTTACCAGGACTGAACTTTATTTCGTGACTGCAGCTTCACTTTCCCACCGCGTTCATCAGGGAGATCTGTCCTCTGTGTGTTTACGTGTCCAGGAGGAAGACGCTCAGCGATCGAAGCCCAAGAAAACTTTATTCAGCAGCGCTCTGAGGAAACACAGCGACCCTGAACACAACACGCACTCCCAGACACACACACACCACGGCAAGAGGACGGTCCACCGAGGCTGCCACACAGGTAACGCTGACCTTTAACCTGAGACCTGAGACCACAGGTAACACTGACCTTTAACCTTTAACCTTTACCCTGAAACCACAGGTAACACACTGACCTTTAACCTTTAACCTGAAACCACAGGTAACACTGACCTTTAACCTTTAACCTGAAACCACAGGTAACACTGACCTTTAACCTTTAACCTGAAACCACAGGTAACACTGACCTTTAACCTGAAACCACAGGTAACACTGACCTTTAACCTGAAACCACAGGTAACACTGACCTTTAACCTTTAACCTTTAACCTGAAACCACAGGTAACGCTGACCTTTAACCTTTACCCTGAAACCACAGGTAACACTGACCTTTAACCTTTAACCTGAAACCACAGGTAACACTGACCTTTAACCTTTAACCTGAAACCACAGGTAACACTGACCTTTAACCTTTAACCTTTACCCTGAAACCACAGGTAACACTGACCTTTAACCTTTAACCTGAGACCACAGGTAACACACTGACCTTTAACCTTTACCCTGAAACCACAGGTAACACTGACCTTTAACCTTTAACCTGAGACCACAGGTAACACTGACCTTTAACCTTTAACCTGAAACCACAGGTAACCCAGCGTCTTTCTGCATCCATCATGTTTGTGTTTGCAGACGACACAGTGAGGTCAGAGAGCAGCTCGACATCAGACTCAACAGGACACGACAACGGTAACGAAACAAATGAGCTAGAACAGAAACATGAGGTAGAAACAGTCTCTGAGGTTTTACCATTTAAACCAATTATAATGTCAAATTAAAAGGAAGTTGGGTTTGAAATAAAAACATGTTTTTAGTGGAAAAATGTGATTTTTTTTCATTTTTATGACCTTAATTTTCTTTTACAAGTATTTATGTGAGCTCTGGTCGGCTGGATGAGACCACAGTGAAACATCCGCATGTTTTATACCCAGATGTTCTATGAGTTTTTCTCTGTCGCCAGATGACGGAGCGGCTCAGTGTCGCCCCCCGCTGGTCACCGCTGGGTTTCCAGTGGAGGTTTTAAACCACAATAAAACCAGGAGGAACTCGTTCCACAGCCGGTAGGTTCAGCTAGCATGTCGCTAAGAGTTAGCTCAGTAACATTTAGCTGTCAGCTGACTGACGCCCAGCCCCATTGTTTCCAGGATTGAGCATCCCGATGTTTTCCAGACCCAGAAGCCCCTCCCCCCGCCCCCCTGCCATCCTCCCCCTCTCCCCCCTCGCTCCCAGGACTCCTCCTCCTCCTCCGGCCCGTCCGACTCCGGAGCGGGAGGGGAGGGGGGAACCAGGACTAGCGCTCGCTGTAGCAACAGCTCCAATGGCCTCCTGGACCGCATCGCCCCCCCGGAGGAGGAGGAGGTGGTGGTGGAGGCGCAGCATGGGGGGCTGTGGGTAAACAGAGGAACAAACGGAGGCGGAGCTCATTGGAGCTCGGAGGCGGGGGCGAGGGGTGGAGGAAGAGGAGGAGGAAGAGGAGGAAGGGGAGGGGGGGGGTACAGTGAGGTGCTGCTGGACTACGTGTGGGGCAAACAGCAGCAGACCAGCCGGCAGCCAATCACGTCGCAGCACCAGCTGCTCTACAACGGCTACTCCGCCCAGCAACAGCCAGAAGCCCCGCCCATCTACCGGGGTCACCACGGCGACCAGCTGCTCTACAACGGCTACTCCGCCCAGCAACAGCCAGAAGCCCCGCCCACCTACCGGGGTCACCACGGCGACCAGCGCCGAGTCACAGTGACTCGCACAAAGTCGTGCGGCCCGTTCCAGACCGACAACCCCCCCTCCACCACCATCCAACCGGACCCCCACCCCCACCTACTGCCCCCCCGGGCCCCGCAGCTGCCCCCCAATCAGGACTCCCAGCTGGAGGAGGCCACCAGGAGCCTCCACAAGGCCCTCGCCCTGGAAGGTAACCTCCACCTACACACTGGACCAGGGTCAAGCTGGACCGGGCTGGACCGGTTTCACTCAGTCCACCTTCACCTGGTCCTGTTGATATAAGGTCTTAAAGAAGAGTATCCAATCTTACAGAAAGACAAATGAAGGACCAGGCCATTCTCTAACATAACAAATAAAATAATGCAGTGTTTCTGGACCTTCCCCCCAGAAACACACACAACCCAAATATCTCAATAAAAAACGCCGACATTTCTAAAAACTGGAAAAGTTTAGTTTCAAATCAGACACATCCTCCCTTGTTTTCTACGAATAAATAATCGTTCATCCACAGAATCTGAAAGTTTCAGCACTTATTTGTGATCTTGCGTTTGTTCTTTTCTGCCATTACTCGTTGATGTTTGTTTTGTAGCTACGCTGCCTCGTTCGAGACAGTAGCTCCACCCAGTGTTAGGACGTTATATTACGTCAATGTTATGTTCAATGTTCTGTGATATTTGTAGACTTTGATACGAGCTCTGTTGGTGTGTGATTGACAGGTCTGAGGGACTGGTACCTGAGGAACACATTAGGCTCCTCCCACCAGAACCAAACCAACGGCAAGGTCACCACAGGGGCCAAGGCTAGAGGGAACGGAGGGGTCAAAGGTCAGGCCGCAGGAGGCGGAGCTCTGCAGCGCCGGCGGACGACTCATGGCGTCATCCAGCAGTCGACCTATCAGACGAAGACAAGTCATCATCACAAACAGACACTGCCGCACTCGGCCACGTTCCACGGGCAGCCACTGCTCAGCAGGTAGGAGTCAACCACAATACCCACAATGCACTGCTTCATAACCAGAATTCACCAACAGCTGGTCTTTCTCAGGTTAGTTTAGCTAAGCGTAGCTTAACTTTAGGTTTATCTTAGCTCACTTTAGTTTAGCTCAGTTTGGTGAAGCTTACATTAGCCTAGCATAGCTGAGTGTATCTTAGCTTAGCTTGGTTTGGTTCAACTTAGCTTAGCTTGGTTTGGTTCAGCTTAGCTTAGCTTAGTTTGGTTCAGCTTAGCTGGGCACAGTTTACCTTAGCTTAGCGTAGTTTACCTTAATTTAATTTACCTTGGTTTAGTGAAACTTACTTTGGCCTAGCATAGCTGAGTTTATCTTAGCTTAGCTTTGTTTGGTTCAGCTTAGCTTAGCTTATCTTCCTTTACTTTAGAATAGTGTAGTTTGGGTTAGTTCAGGCCTGTTTTAATGAACTCTGAAGATGAAGTGTTGAAGAACTGTAGTTAGAACCTGTTCGTCTGGAGGGATGAAGCATCTTTAACTATAAAAACGTTACTGGTGTGTTTTGTTTTGTTTCAGATCTGTGGATAGCTCGCTCTACCATGACTCCGCCCCTTCTCAGAAACAGGAAGTCAGTCTCAGAGAACCGTCGGTGGACCAGCCGTCTCCAGGGACCCTGGTCTGACTCAGGACCCTGGACGCCATCCCAGGCTGGCTTCCTGGGATCCGCTGCCTTCAGGTCGGCGTGTCCAGGTGACCAAATCAAACACATCCTGGTTCCTGGTGGTTCTCAGTGGTAACAAAGCAGAACCAAAACTTCACCTGAAGCCCTGAAGTCTGACGAATGGTTCTCTCCACACGGGTCTGTGCTGCTCTATCAGGGATTAACTGAAAGTCTTTGTCCACCAAAAACTCCAGGAACTTTAATATCCCAGGAGCTAATGCCAGGAACTTTCACGTGACTAACAGTTCCCGTGTTTCACAGCAACCAAAGCTGAACAGCTGACCTGTTCCTGGAAGTTCCTGGACCTTCAGAGAGTACGACAGCCTTAAACACTGGTCCAGAAACTCATCCAACAACTTTTAGGTTCAAGTTCTCACAGAATGACCATGCAGAACACGCAATTCAGAAAAGTTCTGGGGCACAAATACAGATGATATAGACGAGATGAAAAAGAGTCGTTTTATTACCATCAGCTTTGATTCCTCAGGTGTTTGTCTTTATTTCACCACCAGAACCTAAGTGATGTAACCCTCGTCTTTAGAGGCGGTTCGTTCTGTAACTTTTGTTCCTGATCACGGAAAGTTCCTGTCGGACCAGGAACTAAACTAAAATGGTGTGAGGAGCGATCAACAGACGATTTGTGTTTATTTTCTCTTCAGCCTGAAATCAGACTCTGCTCCGACAATCAGACGCTTTAACAAGAACGATGAAGATGAAGATGATGATGATGATGAAGATGATGATGATGAAGATGAAGATGATGATGATGATGATGCTTAAACCAGCTCAGTGCAGCCAACCAGCAGTTTTCTAAGGAGGAACTTTCCCCGTAGATCCCTCAGGTGAGTCCAGGCGTGAAGCTGCAGCAGATGAGGTTCTTCTCACCGTTTGGACTCGACGTCTCTGCACTAATCTGAAACCAGCTGAACTAAAAATAAAGTTAAAAAAAAAAAGATAAACCGGGAGCTGCAGTAAAACCTGAACCACATCCACAACACTGACGCTGAGGTTCTGGTTCTGATTTATGAACTCTGGAGATGATGAGATGGACCAAGGAGAACATGATGATTCCAGCTGCTTTTCTTTTTAATTGTTTATTTGTGAGTGTTGGTTTAAAATAATTGTGATGTCTTCAGACAGTCCAGAACCCAAAGACTCACTGGGCTGCTCCTCAGCGCCTGGACCCCCAGAGACCCGACCAGTAAGCCATGCCCTGCTGAGGGATCCAGGGTCTAGAGGCCTAGACCCACATCCAGATCCATGCTCAGACCCATTCCTGGGCCAAGGGCAGGTTCACGTCTGAGTCCAGGTCCACACCAATATCCAGCTCCATGTCATGCCCAGGTCCTGGTTCAGGTCCAGGTCCAGGTTGTGGTTTGGGTCGAGCCTGAAGCAATAAGAGGAGTTCTGAAGGACTAAAGGAACATTTGCAGCGACAATCAGACGAGTCACATGATATGAACATTTTATAAAGGGTGCAGGACTGAATCGTTTCTCTCAGTGTTACTGTTCAGGACGCAGCTCGTATTTATTCACCTGTCGACGTCCAGACGCCTCCGAGTAGTTTAGGTTCACGTTTGATCTTTGTGTTGTTTTAAATTCAGCTTCACAGAAACCGGTCTGACCTCCAGTAACCACCAGAATGAAGCCGCGGTCACATGACTCTCTTTTCGTGAATGCAAGCCCCACCCACTCCCAATTTCAAGCCACGCCCACTTCCAAGTACAAGCTCCGCGCACTTCCTTAACGACCACATAAGCCCCGCCCACATACGGAAACACCTCCTACTATTTACTGAAGAGCCAGTGTGGTCATGTGACTGCGGCCTCAGAAAGACTCCCAGCATGCACCTCTTCCCTTCACCTCCACACCAAAGCAAAACAAACATCAGGATAAAACAGAGACGTGGAAATAGGATCAGCTGCTGCTGCACTGCCACTTTATAGTACTACCAGTACATCATACTAGTACTAGTACTACCAGTACACCACACTAGTACTAGTACTACCAGTACACCACACTAGTACTAGTACTACCAGTACATCATACTAGTACTAGTACTACCAGTGCTCCTGTGGTAGTTCTGGTTCTGTGCAGTAGTCGGGTCCATTTCCATGTTTCCTAGTATTTTATAAAATGTTATTAAATTCAGTTCACTCATTTTAGAAAATCAGCTGCATCAGAACATCAGGTCCTGCTGCTCCAGTACCGGGTAGTACTGCGTAGTACTGGGTAGTACTGCATAGTACCGGGTAGTACTGTGTAGTACTGCGTAGTACCGGGTAGTACTGGGTAGTACTGCATAGTACCGGGTAGTACTGGGTAGTACTGGGTAGTACCGGGTAGTACCGGGTAGTACTGGGTAGTACCGGGTAGTACTGCGTAGTACCGCGTAGTACCGGGTAGTACTGCGTAGTACTGGGTAGTACTGCGTAGTACTGGGTAGTACTGCATAGTACCGGGTAGTACTGTGTAGTACTGCGTAGTACCGGGTAGTACTGGGTAGTACTGCATAGTACCGGGTAGTACCGGGTAGTACTGGGTAGTACTGGGTAGTACTGGGTAGTACCGGGTAGTACCGGGTAGTACCGGGTAGTACTGCGTAGTACTGGACTGTGGTCCAGCTGTGATGCGTTCAGGGGCACTGTGTACAGTCTGTATTTCCTGCTGTAAAATGTTTTCTATGAGTTGTTTGTACTTTTTCACTTCAAACCTTTCTGCTGTCTGGTGTTGGAGACGATGCTCGGTGTAAATAAACCCGTCCGGGTCCTTTTTAAATGAAGATTCCTCTTCATTCACTGTGTTTTCATGAAGCAGCTGATACAACGCACAGCGATGGCTGAGTTCTTAGCGAAGCTCCTGGAAATCAGAATCAGTAGTAAACACGACATGATGCACCATGTAAACATGTTAGTAGTACTATAAAAAAGAATGCACACACACACACACACACACACACACACACACACACACACACACACACACACACACACACACACACACACACACACACACACACACACACACACACACGTGCGCGCACACACACACACACACACATCATACAAACAGTTAAAATATACAATAATCTATGGAGGAGACGTGTTTAATCCATATTCATCCTGTTCATTTATTATTCACTATTAAACAGGAATCACGTATTTAAAAGCTACAAATGTGACGTCAGACGTTCATGAAAGTTAGTTTTCAGTCTGGAGACTCAACAACCGACCGAGAATAAAGCAGCAGGTACAGATGAGTTGGTGAAAACCTTTCATGTTTCCTGGTGGACGTCCAGATTTGTCCAGAGAGCTTCAGGTGTGAGACAGTAGCTTCTAAACGCTGCTGATCGTCCTCATGTTGGGACAGATCAGTCGTCCTCTGTTCACACGTTTTTATTTTGACGCTGAGTCGACCTGAGACCACGAGCCTGAACCAAGTAAATATGAGCCACGTCCTCCCGATCAGAAACAAAACAGCACAACATTTCATACGAAGCGTCCTCAGAGCGTCTCCTTCTTCCTCTAAATACAACACAGTCAAACACCAGGACAACACCAGGACAAACACCAGGACAAACACCAGGACAACACCAGGACAAACACCAGGACAAACACCAGGACGACCACCAGGACACCAGCAGGACGACCAGCAGGGAGCTGCAAACATTTCATTTCAAAGACTCATTAATCCAAAGCCGGTTTGACACTAAAGAAGCGTCTCAGAGTTTAAATGTGATGCTTCAGAGATGGAGAAAGAAGCTGTAACTAGTGTGTCCACATTTATAATCAGAGTAATGATGTAGAATAGTTTCTTCTTGGTAGATGTTTAATCAGTGAAGCCAAACTATATAATATGTTTAAAGCAAAAGGAAAAATGTCGGTTTACATCCAGGTCTGTTTAGAATCTTTTTAAATTATATGAATTATTTTTAAAGTTACTTCTTATTATTTATCGTGAATCTACCAGGTAAGTTCCAAATGTGTTTCCAGTCCAGGTTCTTAATAAAGTTCCTCGTGGAGTTGATACGGTTCTGGTGAGCAGGTTTAAACCTGGGCTGGATCAGGGAGTAATAATGTTGGATTCTGGCCTTTAAATGACATCATTCCTCCAGCAGCTTAGTTCAGACAACATTAAATTATTAACAGGAATTATTATACTTGATGTGTCATCAATGACCTGTTGGTCCAAAGGAGTCTGGGTCCATGGAGACCAGGGTCCACACACCAGGTGTTATTTTACCTTCAGTGGAAAATGTTCAAATAAAAAGTAAAAAAAAAAACTGGTTCGGTTTTAGGATAAAGGTCCTCGTTCTGGTTCTGGTTCTGGTTCTAGGTGCCGCGGTCGGGGTGAGGAGGTAGTGGGGGTGTAGGAGGCCGGGGAGGAGGCGTAGGAGGCCGGGGAGGAGGCCGGGGAGGAGGCGTAGGAGGCCGGGGAGGAGGCGTAGGAGGCCGGGGCTCCGGATTGGGACGCGGCCCCTCCTCCAGGTAAACACAGGCTGAAGTTTGCGGAGCTCCGGTTAAAGTCCATCCGGCGGAGCAGCAGCGGAACCGGGCGGTGGAACGAGGGGAAGAGTCCCGGGAAGAGTCCGGAGAGAGAGGAGGAGAACACGGAAGAGGAGGAGGAAGAGTTTCACGTTGAGATCAGAGGAACTACAAAGTTCCTGTTAGCATTTAGCTTCTATTAGCTCCCCGCGGGTCCTCTGCGGGTCATCGCCGGGTTAAGGGTACAGCTCTGCGGGGCAACAGGCTCCGTACGGCGGGGACCGGACAGCAGCGGGCTCCGGTAACCTCCCGGTAACCCCCCGGTAACCTCCCGGTAGTTATTACACCGTTATAAGCTAACGGACCCGGAGCTAACGCACCGGAGCCTTCAGGCCGAGAGAGAGAGGGATCAACAGGTCACCCACAGACCAGGGCCCGGAGCCCGGATCCGAGACCAGAGACCAGACCCGAGAACCAGAGACTGGACCAGAACCCAGAGACTGGAGCAGAACCCAGCCCCGTCCAGCTGCCTGTGAGAGTCTCTATTAACTTTATAAATAACAGCAATATTAATGTGAACATTAACAGCTGATCAGTATTTGACAGTAATATGTCCTATATAAACTTCATTTCCCAGCATCCTTCACTGAGGTCTGGGGTCCTCGGGCCTAAAGAACCGAGACTCTAAAGAACCGGAGTTTCAGGGGAACTCATGTGGTTCCTGTTTCTTGGGTCCAGTGTGTGAAGCTTCGTATTATTAGTGACGCTGATGTGACCAGAACAATAAATAACGATAAAAACCACAACAGAACATTCTAACTACATGTTCAACTGTGTCTGCGTTCCGTCCTCAGATCCATCTGGTTCTATCGTTCTATCTCTGGCTTCGGTCCTCGTACTGAACGGACTGAGCTTATTTCTTTATTTCCCTGAGGATGTGTCTCATGTGGTTCTGGATGTTCTCCTGGTTGTTGTTCAGGTGGTGTGTTGTGTTACTGTTCTTAGACATTTGTTTGTTCTGTTCTCTGAACCGGTTCCATGTTACTGATGAGGAACCTCGTTTAGATCTTCCTCCAGACTGGTTCTTCTACTCTAAACATTAGATTATTAGATCATTACAGGTGAGCTACGGCTGAGAGGAGGCGGAGTCTAGAACGTCTAGAACGTTTAGAATGTCTAGATGTAGAGTGCGTCTAGAACATGTCCTAGTACGTCTAGAACATGTCCTAGTACGTCTAGGACATCTAGTACGTAGAGTATGTCTAGGATGCTGAGTACTTCAAGTACATCTAGAACATCTAGGACGTGTAGTGCGTCTAGAACATTGAGTACTTCAATTATGTCTTGGACGTCTAGTACGTTGAGTACGTCTAGAACATCTAGAACATTTAGATGTTCTAGAACGTTGAGTACTGTAGAGTACTTCATATACACTGAGTACGGCTAGAACGTGTAGAACGTCTACATGTTCTAGTACATCTAGGACATTGAGTATTTCAAGTACGTGTAGAACGTCACGTCGGTTCTACGTTCTGTGTCATCAACTTGCATCTATCACATTTATCATAAGATGGAAAATTCTTATCGTGAGGATGTTTTTTGACGGTAAATCGTGTACGATGAGTTCTATCAGCTCGTTCCTCCTGGTTCTATCAGCTGGTTCCTTCTGGTTCCTCCTGGTTCTATCAGCTGGTTCCTTCTGGTTCTATCAGCTGGTTCCTCCTGGTTCCTTCTCTTTCTATCAGCCGGTTCCTCCTGGTTCTATCAGCTGGTTCCTTCTGGTTCCTTCTGGTTCTATCAGCTGGTTCCTCCTGGTTCTATCAGCTGGTTCCTTCTGGTTCCTTCTGGTTCTATCAGCTGGTTCCTCCTGGTTCCTCCTGGTTCTATCAGCTGGTTCCTCCTGGTTCTATCAGATCGGATCAGTCATGAAAGGTTCTGTGGACCTGACTCTGGGTCCTGGTTCTCCCTCTAAGTGCCTCTGTGTTCTGTCTCTGGGTTCAGGTGGAGGGTCAGACCCTTAGCTCACGATGGCGTCTCCTTGACAACGACCACAGTGGTTCTGTGTGGACTCCTCCTCCCGTGACACCTGGTCCTGAGCTCTGATTGGTCACCTGTCGGCCGTTACCATGCAGCTGACCTATCAGAAGCTGCCGGCTCAGCTGAGGCGGAGCTCCAGACTCAGGAAGCTGGCGGCCATCTTAGTGACGGCCTACGCTGTCAAGAAACTGTCCCCCTACGTCTGGAGGAGGCTACAGGTGAGACACACACCTGTACACACACACACACCTGTAAACACTGGTCTCTGAGGGTGTGCTTGTTTTTCAGAGGAGGGCAGCAGGTAAACAGGTGGGTGGAGCTAACCTGCCAGTGGGTGGGGCTAACCTACCAGTGGGTGTGGTCAGTGACAGTGGAGAGAAGAAGAAGAAGAAGAGTGAGCGCAGGTGAGCTGAGTGTCATCATGTCCACCTGTCCACTTGTCTCCAGGTAACAGATGGACCTGTCCCTCTGTCCCTCTGTCCTCTGTCCTCAGGTCTCCGTCCGTGAACAAGGAGTTCGTCCTCCGTCTGTCTCGCCTATTGAAGCTCTTGTTTCCACGGTTACTGAGTCGAGAGATCGGTTTGCTCGTCCTCCACTCTCTCACCCTGATGTCCAGGACCTTCCTGTCCATCTACGTGGCCTCTCTGGACGGTACTGTCCACCTGTCTGTCTCTACCTGTCTCTACCTGTCTGTCTCTAACCTGTCTGTCTCTAACCTGTCTCTACCTGTCTGTCTCTACCTGTCTGTCTCTAACCTGTCTGTCTCTAACATGTCTCTAACCTGTCTGTCTCTAACCTGTCTCTACCTGTCTCTACCTGTCTCTAACCTGTCTGTCTCTAACCTGTCTCTAACCTGTCTGTCTCTAACCTGTCTCTACCTGTCTCTACCTGTCTCTAACCTGTCTGTCTCTAACCTGTCTCTAACCTGTCTGTCTCTACCCGTCTGTCTCTAACCTGTCTCTACCTGTCTCTAACCTGTCTCTAACCTGTCTCTAACCTGTCTGTCTCTAACCTGTCTCTAACCTGTCTGTCTCTACCTGTCTGTCTCTACCTGTCTGTCTCTAACCTGTCTCTACCTGTCTGTCTCTACCCGTCTGTCTCTAACCTGTCTCTACCTGTCTCTAACCTGTCTCTAACCTGTCTGTCTCTAACCTGTCTCTAACCTGTCTGTCTCTACCTGCCTGTCTCTAACCTGTCTCTACCTGTCTCTAACCTGTCTGTCTCTAACCTGTCTCAACCTGTCTGTCTCTACCTGTCTGTCTCTACCTGTCTGTCTCTAACCTGTCTCTAACCTGTCTCTACCTGTCTGTCTCTAACCTGTCTGTCTCTAACCTGTCTCTCAGGTGTGATCGTGCGCTGCATTGTCCAGAAAGATCCTCGTGCGTTTGTGCTCCAACTTTCTAAGTGGCTCCTCGTTGCCGTTCCTGCGACGTTCATCAACAGCGCCATCAGGTTCCTGGAGGGACAACTAGCCCTGAGCTTCAGAGGACGCCTGGTTAGCCACGCCTACCAGCTCTACTTCACCAACCAGGTACTACGGCTAACGCTAGCCACGCCTACCAGCTCTACTTCACCAACCAGGTACTACGGCTAACGCTAGCCACGCCTACCAGCTCTACTTCACCAACCAGGTACCACGGCTAACGCTAGCTTAGCATCTAGAGAGCTCTACTTCACCAACCAGGTACCATGGCTAACGCTAGCTTAGCATCTAGAGAGCTCTACTTCACTAACCAGGTTCCACGGCTAACGTTAGCTTAGCATCTAGAGAGCTCTACTTCACCAACCAGGTACCATGGCTAACGTTAGCTTAGCATCTAGAGAGCTCTACTTCAGCAACCAGGTTCCACGGCTAACGCTAGCTTAGCATCTAGAGAGCTCTACTTCACCAACCAGGTATCACGGCTAACGCTAGTTTAGCATCTAGAGAGCTCTACTTCACCAACCAGGTACCACGGCTAACGTTAGCTTAGCATCTAGAGAGCTCTACTTCAGCAACCAGGTACCACGGCTAACGTTAGCTTAGCATCTAGAGAGTTCTACTTCAGCTACCAGGTACTGTGGCTAACGTTAGCTTAGCATCTAGAGAGCTCTACTTCAACAACCAGGTACCACGGCTAACGTTAGCTTAGCATCTAGAGAGTTCTACTTCAGCTACCAAGTAACACGGCTAACGTTAGCTTAGCATCTAGAGAGTTCTACTTCAGCTACCAAGTAACACGGCTAATGTTAGCTTAGCCTTCATTTAGACCTGTTGTCCTCATAAGGGGACACTGTTGTCTGCCATCGAGTAGACGGGTCAATACACCTGTTAATTGCACTCACTGAGGAGAGGGAGGACGCTCATGTCTCTGTGTCTCTGTGTCTCTGTGTCTCTGTGTCTCCGTGTCTCATGTCTCTGTGTCTCCATGTCTCTGTGTCTCATGTCTCTCTGTCTCAATGTGTCTGTGTCTCTGTGTCTCCGTGTCTCATGTCTCTGTGTCTCTGTGTCAGCTCCATGTCTCCTATGTTACTGTGCTTCATTTTCTCTTCTGTCTCAATGGGCTCTGTCTGCATCTGTCGGGGCACCACTGTCCTCATGGACGCTCATGTCTCTGTGTCTCGGTGTCTCCATGTCTCTGTGTCTCTGTGTCTCCCTGTCTCCATGTCTCGGTGTCTCATGTCTCTGTGTCTCATGTCTCTGTGTCTCCATGTCTCATGTCTCTGTGTCTCATGTCTCATGTCTCATGTCTCTGTCTCCATGTCTCATGTCTCATGTCTCGTGTCCTTCTGTCTCCGTGTCTCCATGTCTAATGTCTCATGTCTCACGTCTCCATGTCTCATGTCTCCGTGTCTCCGTGTCTCCAGACCTACTACCGCGTCAGCAACATGGACGGACGTCTGTCCAACCCTGACCAGTCCCTGACGGAGGACATCGTGATGTTCTCCGCGTCCGTCGCTCACCTGTACTCTAACCTGACCAAACCCATCCTGGACGTGGTGGTGACCTGCTACACGCTGCTGCGCACGGCTCATTCCAAAGGCAACGGCCGCTCTCTGCAGGTTCCCTGCTCAGTGAGCCATGACTGACCGTGTGTTGTGTTGTTGTGTTGTTGTTGTGCATGTCCTCCTGCAGGAGCTAACACCACGTGGCCGTCTGCCATCGCCGGCCTGGTGGTGGCGCTCACGGCTAAAGTCCTGCGCTCCTGCTCTCCTCGCTTCGGGAAGCTGGTGGCGGAGGAGGCCAAGAGGAAAGGAGACCTGAGGTACATGCACTCACGGATCATCACCAACTCGGAGGAGATCGCCTTCTACGGAGGACACAAGGTACACGCCCCCTGGTGGACACGCCTGGCTCTGACATGTCCTCTGCCGTGTCCTCTGACGTGTCCTCTGACGTGGTGGCTGTGTGTGATTCGCAGGTGGAGATGTCCCAGCTGCAGAGGAGCTACACGTCTCTGTCGTCTCAGATCCACCAGATTCTGCTGAAGCGTCTGTGGTACGTGATGTTGGAGCAGTTCCTCATGAAGTACGTGTGGAGCGCGTCCGGCCTGGTGATGGTGGCGGTGCCCATCATCACGGCCACCGGGTACTCTGAGCACGGTGAGCACAGGGAACCAACGCACGGGGAACCAACGCACGGGGAACTAACGCACGGGGAACCAACGTACGGGGAACCAACGTACGGGGAAGTAATCTACGGGGAACTAATGTACAGGGAACTAACATACGGGGAACCAACAACTAACGTACAGGGAACTAACGTACGGGGAACTAACGCACGGGGAACTAACGCACGGGGAACCAACGTACGGGGAACCAACAACTAACGTACAGGGAACTAACGTACGGGGAACCAACAACTAACGCACAGGGAACCAACGTACGGGGAACTAACGCACGGGGAACTAACGCACGGGGAACCAACGTACGGGGAACCAACAACTAACGTACAGGGAACTAACGTACAGGGAACTAATCTAAAATGTGCTTAAGTTACCAGATACGGTTCCTTGTCCTTTAAAGGGCCGTAGTGCATGATCCCTGTTGATTGAATGAATGAATGAATGAATGGATGGATGAATGAATGAATGGATGAATGGATGAATGAATGAATGAATGGATGAATGAATGAATGAATGGATGAATGAATGGATGAATTAGCGTGTGAGAGCAGCCGTGACCTTTGACTCCTGCTGTGTTCAGACTCGGAGGAGGTGAAGCAGGCGGCCATGTTGATGAAGGAGGAGGAGCTGGTGAGTGAGCGGACTCAGGCCTTCACCACGGCCAGGAACCTCCTCAACGCCGGCGCCGACGCTGTAGAGCGCATCATGAGCTCCTACAAGGAGGTGCGCCGCTTCCTCTTCCTCCTCCTCCTCCTCCTCCTCCTCTTCCTCCTCCTCCTCCTCCTCCTCCTCCTCCTCTTCCTCCTCCTCCTCCTCCTCTTCCTCCTCCTCCTCCTCCTCCTCCTGACTCTTACTCCTCGTTGTCTCAGGTGACGGAGCTAGCCGGCTACACCGCCCGGGTCTCTGAGATGTTCGACGTGTTTGAAGACGTGAATCGAGGAATTTACCGTCGCTCTGCAGACAGAGACGAGGAGCTGACGACAGGAGCAGCAGGAGGAGCAGGAGGAGCAGGAGGAGCAGGAGCAGGAGGAGAAGGAGGAGGAGCAGGAGGAGGAGGAGGAGGAGGAGAAGTGGTTCAGCATGGACAGAGAGTCTGTGGTCCCCTGGAGATCAGAGGTGAGTCCACAGTGTTGTTAGATGTTAGCTGTTGACGGATAGCTGTTAGCTGATAGCTGTTAGCTGATAGCTGTTGACTGATAGCTGTTAGCTTTTGACTGATAGCTGATAGCTGATAGATGTTAGCTGTTGACTGATAGCTGTTAGCTGATAGATGTTAGCTGTTGACTGATAGCTGATAGCTGTTAGCTGTTGACTGATAGCTGTTAGCTTTTGACTGATAGCTGATAGCTGTTAGCTTTCGACTGATAGCTGTTAGCTGTTAGCTGTTAGCTGTTGACTGATTGCTGTTAGCTGATAGCTGTTGACTGATAGCTGATAGCTGTTAGCTTTTGACTGATAGCTGTTAGCTGTTGACTGATTGCTGTTAGCTGATAGCTGTTAGCTGATAGCTGTTAGTTGAGAACTTGAAATGCATTCTGGGATACCTGGCCGCCCCTAGTTTGCATAACGAGGTTAACGAGACACAGGTGAGACAACTGAGGGAGGAGCCAATCACATCGTCAAAGGAGGAAAACCAGACAGGATTAAAGAAAACTTTCAGAACTTAATATCATGACAACACCAAGTCCTCGCCAGGTACTTCCTGGTTGATGAAAGGGGGCGGGGCCAGAGCACCGCCATGTGTTTGGACGACTGTACCTGCTCCATGTTGTTTGTGGTGTTGGTGCAGGTCAGGTGGTCAGTGTGGAGAAGGGGATTCGCTGTGAGAACCTTCCGATCATCACGCCGACTGGAGACGTGGTGGTTTCCAGCCTCAACATCCAGGTAACGAAGACCAGAACCCGGAGCTGTTAGTGGATTCACTTCTTATCTGAATCATATTTACAGTTTCTCGTCCACGTTAAACTGCACTGATGATATAAATCGATAGAAACTTTGTGTCTTATTCCTGGAAATAACGAAGTTATGTTTGTTCGCTGAGTGAGACCTCTGACCTCTGACCTCTGACCCGTGTCATGTGACCTGTGTCTCAGGTGGACGACGGGATGAATGTTTTGATCACGGGTCCCAACGGATGTGGGAAGAGCTCCCTGTTCAGGATCCTCAGTGGACTCTGGCCCGTCTACGGGGGAGTCCTGTACCGTCCAGAACCACAGCACATGTTCTACATCCCCCAGAGGTACCTACTATCTGCTACTACAGATAATAGACCCCCGCCCCCTTTAACTCTCAGTAATCTGGCTCCGCCCCAGGCCCTACATGTCAGAGGGGACCCTCAGAGACCAGGTCATCTATCCGGACTCTGTGGAGGAGATGGTCCAGAAGGGGCTCACGGATTCAGATCTGGAGGAGATCCTGCGCACCGTCCACCTGCTCTACATCCTGGACCGCGAAGGAGGTCAGTCTGTGTTTAGACCAGGAGCCTGTCCGGGTCCAGGTTCAGGTCCAGGTCCAGGTCCAGGTCCAGGACCAGATCCAGGTCCAGATCCAGGTCCAGGTCCAGGTCCAGGTCCAGGTCCAGGTCTAGTGTCTCTGTCTCTGTGTCCAGGGTGGGAGTCTGTCAGTGACTGGAAGGACGTCCTGTCTGGAGGAGAGAAGCAGAGGATGGGGATGGCTCGTATGTTCTACCACCGGTAACTCCTTTACTTCCTGGTTCTCGTTACCATGCCGACGCACCAGACCCCGCCCCCTAACCCCCCCCCCCCTCTCTCTCTCTGTCCCTCGGCCAGTCCTCGCTACGCCCTCCTCGATGAGTGCACCAGCGCCGTCAGCATCGACGTGGAGGGAAACATCTTCCAGGCTGCAAAGGATGCTGGGATAGCTCTGCTGTCCATCACCCACAGACCCTCCCTATGGTCAGTACCTGGTCCCCTGACTCCTGATTGGTCCCCTGGCTCAGTCATGTGACTCCAGTGTGCGGCCAGCAGGGGGCAGCAGAGCGCTGAGCCTCTGGTTTCTCCTCAGGACGTCTCCAACATCCTGGTTCCTCTGCTCCGGTTTAGGTCCCATGAAATATCAACGTGTCTTATATTTAAAAATGACCATAGGATTTTAAAAGTGGACAAAACAAAGAGCAGCAAGTCAAAAGAAACGTTCACATTAGATACTGTTTATGTGTTTATTGGTTAACAGCTGGGAAACATAATGTAATAACATCTCTGCAAAGTTTAAAGTTTACGGTCTGAGGAGGTTTGTTCAGGTCCAGGTTTGTTCTGTTAAATGTGCGACAGAAATAAAGAGACGTGTCGTCTCCTTCTTCTTCTTCTCTGGTAGGAAGTACCACTCTCACCTGCTGCAGTTCGATGGAGAGGGGGGGTGGAGCTTCGAGCCTCTGGACGCGTCCACCCGTCTGTCTCTGCAGGTGAGTCTCTGAGGGGACAGGCTGAGGTTACCACGGCAACCAGCCTCCTCCTCCTCCTCTTTGAGGACGAAGGTGATGGACAGAAGAAGACGGGACGTCCACTAACCTCTGTCTCCGTCCCTCAGGAGGAGAAGCAGCGTCTGGAGAACCAGCTGTCAGGGATCCCCAAGATGCAGCAGAGACTGGCCGAGCTGTGCGTCCTCCTGGGGGACAGGGAGGGGGACGACTGACGACTCCCCGTCCTATCAGACTAAACTGTGACGTCTCTAAGGTGTTGAACACTTCCTGTTTTGAAGTCAGAGCTGCTGTGATTGGCTGGCTGCTTTTTACACATCACTTCCTGTCCCGCTCTGATTGGTTGGATCGTTTCGGGTTAAAACATCGGTTTTAACGTAACTTCTTTTCCTCCTCTTTCTCCTTCACATCCTTCACTTCCAGCGTTCGACCAATCAGAGTGGCAGATTTTTAAAGTTTATCAGCTGACTGACAAACAGGAAGCGGCTGGAAGGATCAGAGGTCATGTGACCAGGTGTTTTTAAAAGGTGCCATTTAAATCTTTGACTGTTTGTATAATTTGATAGAAAATAAATCAGTTTTATGATGTAATCAATAAATCTGATCAATCAGCTGATCAGTGGATCAATAAACTGCTGCATATCAGGTTCATCAGGTTAGACTGAAGACGAAGATGATGAAGATGATGAAGATGATGATGATGATGATGATGATGATGATGATGATGAAGATGTATTGAAGGTTATTTGAAAATAAAATGTTCAGCATTGATCACGTTCAGTCTCCTCCTTCATGTGGGATCAGTCACTTCCTGTTCAATCAGCTGATCTTTGTTACTGATCATCAGCTGATCCAAAGGTAAAGTCACCTGGTTCATGACCTGCAGGAGAAAAATCAATCAAATAATTAATCAACCAATCACATGTAGTCAAAGAACTAAGGACATAAGGTCCTGGTCCTGGTCTAAGTCCTGTTCTTAGTTCTGGTCTTGGTTCTAGTCCTGGTCCTGATCTTAGTTCTGTTCTTGGTTCTAGTCCTGATCCTGTTCTTAGTCCCTGCTTAGGTCCCGTTTTTTTGTCCTTATCCGGGTTCTAGTCCTGGTCCTGTTCCCGTCCTAGGCTGGGATCCTGGTCTTGTTCCTAGTCCTGGTCCTGGTCTTAGTTCTGGTTTTGGTTCTAGTCCTGGTCCTGATCTTAGTTCTGTTCTTGGGTCTAGTCCTAGTCCTGGTCCTGTTCTTAGTTCTGTTCTTGGTTCTAGTCCTGATCCTGTTCTTAGTTCTGTTCTTGGTTCTAGTCCTGATCCTATTCTTAGTCCCTGCTTAGGTCCCGTTTTTTTGTCCTTATCCGGGTTCTAGTCCTGTTCCCGTTCTAGGCTGGGATCCTGGTCTTGTTCCTAGTCCTGGTCCTGATCTTAGTTCTGTTGTTGGGTCTAGTCCTGGTCCGGGTCCTGGTCTTAGTTCTGTTCTTGGGTCTAGTCCTGGTCTGGGTCCTGGTCTTAGTCCTGGTTTTGGTCCGGGTCTTGTTGCTGGTTATGGGTTCAGGTGTAAAGTTCAGAACCAGAACAATGAGAGCGGACCAGGACTTGATGGCTGGATGAATGAATGAAGGGAGCAGTCCCTTCCAGCAGGTTGTCGGCTCTAATCCCGCAGAGCGTCAGCGCGGAGCGGGCTGGGGCGGGGTCTCTGTCAGACCTGTTGTGCGGCTCTCGGTGCGGATCTTTCTGCTCCGGGTCTCTGCTGGAGCCTCCGTGGATTTGTGGAAGTTTGTCGGGCTCCTCGGACCCGGGTCGGACCGCGGAGGAGTCCCCGAGCTCAGGTGAGTGTGACCCGGCTGCCGTCGGCTCCTTTTCTCCGCTCCCAAGTTTCCCCGAAGGAAGGAAGGAGCCCGAGCCAGGCGTGTCTGACAGCGACGCGCCAGACTCCGTTACGGAATCAGACACTTTTAAAGGTTTCCGTTTTTTCTGATTTAACACTTGAGCCGAGACAAGCGGCTGAATGCGGGTCCAGGATGAAGGTCGGACGCTCTTTAATTCGGCGCAGAAACTTTTAGCACAGCTCAACGTTTAGCTTCGGTTTTGCTGAGTTTTCTTCACACAGCCATTAAAAACCGAGCGGTGCGGCGCAGGTTAAAAGTAGATTGTTTTTTCACGGAGTCTGGTTGGTTGGTTGGTGGGTGGGGGTGGGGGTGGTGTTGGGGAGTCGGTATTACAGTGAAAGAGGACTTCAGATGTACCCCTAGCCTGCCCCGGCACGGCACGGCTCTGCCCGCAGCTGAATAGCTGGCATTCCAACACACACACACACACACACACACACACACACACACACACACACATGACTTCAGAGGACCGCAGATTGACTTCCTTTTGTCCCCACAACATGATGAATACACGTGACCTCGGAGACCGTAAACAATAAGAATATGAACACAGTGGCAGGAAGCGGACCGGTCCTGGTCCCGGTCCTGGTCCTGGTCCTGGTCCTGGTCCTGGTCCTGGTCCTGGTCCCGTTCTTGTTCCTGGTCCCTGTCCCCGTCCCCGTCACCGTCCCGGTCTTAGTCCTAGCTCTGGTCCTGGTCCTGGTCCTGGTCCCTGTCCTGGTCCCTGTCCTGGTCCCGGTCCTAGCTCTGGTCCTGGTCTGTCTCAGCCTCGTCTCATGAGTCTAATTTGTGTATTTCTGCTTTAATGTCGAGCTTCTTCATCTTCATTTTCATCATAAAAACATGGTTCAGATTGAAACTTTATTTAAGACTCAAACATGTTTTCACAGTTATTTGAGTCTGAGATGAAAGATGAAGATGAGTTGTCCCGGTCTTAGTCCTAGCTCTGGTTCTGGTTCTGGTTCTGGTTCTGGTTCTGGTCCTGGTCCTGGTCTCTATCTTGTTCTGTTCTTAGTCTGGTATTTGTCTTTCTGGGGCTGAAACGCTGGAAGCTGATTGGTTCTTGTTGTTGTTGTTGTCGCGTTAATTAGTTTGAACAGAATTCACAGTTTTCTTAATGAGACCTGGTGAACGGCCTTTGACCCAGAAACCCAGTGACCAGCAGGTCATGTGACCTGTGTGGTCAGTGACATCATCGTCATCATCAGCGAGATGAAGATTATTTAACTGAAGCGTCCATTTGACTAATCTGAAGGATTTAGTCTGAGATTAGAGTTTAATCACCTCTAATCCACACACACTAACACGCACACACACACACACACATTAACACACATTAACACACATTAACACACACCTCGTTAATGTGTCTAATCTGCAGGTTTACACTCACACCAGATTCAGATTCAGATCCTCTGAAGTCAACACAACGTCTGTTTATATTAATCACAACTGGTTCATTGAGTCATTGGTTCATTATTGGTCCTGGTCCTGGTCCTGGTCCTGGTCCTGGTCCTGGTCCTGGTCTTTAAGAGATTCATGCAGAAAAAAAAGAAGAAACAAAAATAACAAATCAAATATTTATCAGTTTTTGTTACAGTTTTTTTGACGTGGACATTTTTGTCTTTGGTCACAAGAAGGAAGAAAACAAGTTCAACACAACCTGAAACTGATCTATTCTATTCTATTCTATTCTGTTCTGTTCTGTTCTGTTCTGTTCTGTTCTATTCTATTCTATTCTATTCTATTCTATTCTATTCTGTTCTGTTCTGTTCTGTTCTGTTCTGTTCTGTTCTATTCTATTCTATTCTATTCTATTCTATTCTATTCTATTCTATTCTATTCTGTTCTGTTCTGTTCTGTTCTGTTCTGTTCTGTTCTGTTCTGTTCTAACCTGAACATGAAGAATGGATCAGCTCATGTGTTCATTCTGAATCCAATATAAAAAAAATTGATTTATTGATTTTATTTAAGGAAGATGTTTAACACAGTGTGTTTCTGTGTGTGTTACTGTGTTTTAGTGTGTGTTACTGTGTGTGTTACTGTGTGTGTTACTGTGTGTTACTGTGTGTGTTACTGTGTTTTAGTGTGTGTTACTGTGTGTGTTACTGTGTTTTAGTGTGTGTTACTGTGTGTTACTGTGTGTGTTACTGTGTGTGTTACTGTGTGTTACTGTGTGTGTCACTGTGTGTTACTGTGTGTGTTTCTGTGTGTGTTACTGTGTTTTAGTGTGTGTTACTGTGTGTGTTACTGTGTGTGTTACTGTGTGTTACTGTGTGTGTTACTGTGTTTTAGTGTGTGTTACTGTGTGTGTTACTGTGTTTTAGTGTGTGTTACTGTGTGTTACTGTGTGTGTTACTGTGTGTGTTACTGTGTGTTACTGTGTGTGTCACTGTGTGTTACTGTGTGTGTTACTGTGTGTGTCACTGTGTGTTACTGTGTGTTACTGTGTGTGTTACTGTGTGTTACTGTGTGTGTTGCTGTGTGTGTTGCTGTGTGTGTTGCTGTGTGTGTTACTGTGTGTTACTGTGTGTTACTGTGTTACTGTGTGTGTTGCTGTGTCTTCGTCTGTTCCTGCAGATGAAAGAGTTGCAGGTTTGATTCCTCAGAGACTCTGAGCCGCCTGCTGCTGATCTCAACCACAATGACACACCGATGTGTGTGTGTGTGTGTGTGCGCGCGTGTTACTGTGTGTGTTACTGTGTGTGCACATTGTTTTAAAGTAAAGCTGAACACCACAAACTTCACGAAGTGCAGATTTACTGCTCAACTGTTGTTACTATCCAAAAAAATGGCGTACCTAATAAAGTGGCGTACCTAATAAAGTGGCGTACCTAATAAAGTGGCGTACCTAATAAACCTAATGGAAGAAGTTATTGCTCAGAGCCTGGATGGTGGCTATGCTAATGTTGGTGCTAATAGCGACACTAGTGGTAATTGTGGTGGTGACGCTAATGGTGATGCTAACAGCTCATGGTGTGTTTGTGCTAAAGCTAAACCAGGTAGATTTCCAGTAATGTTCTGTGCTACGTGGCTGTTAGCGTCGTTAGCCGCTCGTTAATTAAAGGAATTAATTAGTGACAGGTCAAAGGAAACTAATTAGTTTCATATTCAGATATTTCAGTGGAAGAGAGTTGGAGAAAGACTCTATTCTATCAGCTTCTGATTCTATTTATGTTTCATCTTCGTCTCTGATGATAATTTAGGTTTTAATTCATAAAATCAGTTTATTTTACTACAGAAACAGACAAACCAGGGTCCATTCAGTTTTAGTGAAATTTAAGACATTGTCCCGTCTGCAGGTGCGTTTGATGTCTTGTTGATGTTTTTGTGAAGTGTGTGTATTTTAGTGTGTGTATCAGTGCGTGTATCAGTGTGTGTATCAGTGTGTGTATCAGTGTGTGTATCAGTGTGTGTATCAGTGTGTGTTTGAGGGTGACAAGTTGAAACAAACCACAGTTTCACATAGACGACAGGAGGGTGTTGGGGTCTTTTGTTGATCCCAGATTAGGGCGGGGCATCCGATTATACATTCACACAGACACACACACACACTGGGGGTTTTGTCTTGATGGGGACCCTCAATGGACGTCATGCATCCTTTAGCTGCTGACGCTAACTGGACTGTGACCAGATCAGTACACGGATAAAAACTGTGCTGGAAATATTATGCCAAACTCCATTTAAAAAACACACAATTTAAGGCCGAGTCGCGCTTTTGTGCAAAGGCCTTGTGTTTTTCTTCATCTACTGAAACGTCTGATGCAAAACCACCATTAAATATTTGCTGCTCCTTTATTTTCTTTGTGGGTTTTAATTGTCAGAAAGTTGTCGGGGGCCCAGCAGGTTTTGTGTTCCGCAACAAATCAGCCCCCACAACTTCATAAAAACGAGAACTCACAAACACAGCTGAATGCAACGTCCTTGATCGCACCAACTGCTGAGCCCCCACCCACCACCACACCCTCCCAATCCTCCTCCAACTCCCCCGATCCTCCCCCACACTCACCCCTCCTCCCATGTGTGTGTGTGTGTTGGATCACACACTCAGTCGGTGTTTTGTAGCTGGAGGTGATATTAATAATCCATAAAGAAGCTGGTTTCTCTCAATCGTTCCCTGTGGAGGCAACACACACACATTAACACATTAACACACACACATTAACACACTAACACACACACACTAACACACACACAGTAAAACGTTTTATTTTGCTGTTAATTTCCTGGAAACTTGAGCTGAATCTTTATGGACTCTGGCGTCTCTGTAGTTAACAAAGAAGCAAAATGAAACCAGAGAAGAAGTTTGTCTCGTCTCTCAGTTCATCTGTTGGTTCCTGGTGGAGGTTCTCTGGACAGGAACCGGAGCCACGCCCCTGCAGCTCCCACTGAACTAGTCCTTCTGTTTAAAAGGTGGTAGACTCTCCAGAATAACTAGAGAGGAGGAGGTGACTCATCCGGTCGCTGTTTGTTTAAGATCGGATCAGTTGTTTCTGGCGTTGACTCGTGACGCTGCAGCTTTTAACATCAGTCATGTTTTATCAGTCTGTTGATTCTCAAACATAAACCAACCTTCAGCTTTGATACAGCTCCTATAAAGTGAAGCCAAAGCTAGTAGAGCTCCCCCTGGTGGCTGGAGGCTGCAGCATAGGACATAAGCTCCGCCCCCTCCATGTTAGTGGGCGGGACTTGGGCCAAACTACAATGCTAAGATACACGTCAAATTTAAATAATAGTTTCTATCGTTTTAGGTAGTTTTGGTTCCTTATTTGGCGCTTTAGAAACAGGATGTGACATAACACGGACCACTGGTTGTCATGCCAACGGCTCTGTGAAGAGGCCCCGTGAGACCGTGAGGGTTGTAAGAACTATTCACAAAAACAAGTTCAGTGTATGATTCAACATCTCCTTGTAGCTGGTGGAGGTGGAGCAGAGCGCAGGATTGATTAAAGGAAGTGTGGGCGGGGCATCGTGAGTCTGGAGGAATATGGGCGGGGCATCGTGAGTCTGGAACTTACAATGCCCATATCCCCATGAAAATGGCGTCAGTTCGGCCAATTAGTGTTTGGTCCATATTTATATACAGTCTATGGAGGAGACGTGTTTAGTCCATATTTATATACGGTCTATGGAGGACACGTGGTGTCCATATTTATATACAGTCTATGTAGAGACGTGTTTAGTCCATATTTATATACAGTCTATGGAGGAGACGTGTTTAGTCCATATTTATATACGGTCTATGGAGGACACGTGGTGTCCATATTTATATACAGTTGACAGGAACATGAACGAAACCCTTTGGCTCGAGGTTTTTCTGGAACGTTGCTTGTGAAAAAGAAAAAGTTTTAACCGTCAGACTTAAAGTTGTGAAATGAGGACGTCTCTGGAGTCAAGGAGCTGATCCTCCTGCAGGATGAACGTCTCTGCGGTGAAAGTGAGGCGTGTCCCTGCGACGGTCGAGGTTTGCATGGAGACGATGGAGGTAACCATGGCGACGAGCAGCGGTGGACCTCAGAACCGTGGCTAAACCAACAGCGCAGTGTGTGTGTTTGTAATTGGCTGTGATAAGAAATTCTCTTTGAAGCCGAGTGAAGCCAGAAACAGTCGCTCAGAACCAGTCAGCAGAAATCCACACACCGACTGAACCGGGAGACTCATTGATCTTCTCCTTCGCCTCTGGCTGACTGACAGCGCCGCCGACCAATCAGGCGCCGGCGTCCGTCCGCTACAGGAAGCCCAGAGGGACAAACGCGTCAGCGGCTCTGATGAAACTCTTTAATATCTGTTGATGCTTTTAGGAGCTGGGTCTGAAGGGACCTGGACTCCCTGGTCCTGACCAATCAGAGCTCAGCTTTATGGGGGGGGGCGGTCCTGACACCACCATGCTAACGCTGCTGATGCTAATGCTGCTGATGCTAATGCTGCTGATGCTAGGTACCATGATGCTAACGCTGCTGATGCTAACGCTGCTGATGCTAGGTACCATGATGCTAACAGTGCTGATGCTAGGTACCATGATGCTAACAGTGCAGACGAACAGCAGCTCCATTTCTCCACAACCTCTGTTTACAACTCTGGTGTCAAATATACGACATGTGGACTAAAAGAGTTGTCGTTACTTACAGGTTATTATTGTGTTGTGTTGTTATTGTGTGTCAGTGTGTGTCAGTGTGTGTTATTGTGTGTCAGTGTGTGTTATTGTGTGTCAGTGTGTGTTATTGTGTGTCAGTGTGTGTCAGTGTGTGTTATTGTGTGTCAGTATGTGTTATTGTGTGTTATTGTGTGTCAGTGTGTGTCAGTGTGTGTTATTGTGTGTCAGTGTGTGGTATTGTGTGTTATTGTGTGTCAGTATGTGTTATTGTGTGTTAGTGTGTGTTATTGTGTGTTATTGTGTGTTATTGTGTGTCAGTGTGTGTTATTGTGTGTCAGTGTGTGGTATTGTGTGTTATTGTGTGTTATTGTGTGTCAGTGTGTGTCAGTATGTGTTATTGTGTGTTAGTGTGTGTTATTGTGTGTTATTGTGTGTCCTGCTGTGTTAAATGAACCAGGAAGTTCCTCCTGTTAAAGACAATGAACTGTTATTAGTGTCTCTGTTTCCATTTCCTCTCCTGGTGCCGTCTCTTCCTCTGACTCTGTCTTTAGTCTCTGGTCTTTAGACTCTTTATAGTGTTTATAACGTTTAGGCCTCATGTCCTCGTGTCCTCATGTCCTCGTGTCCTCATGTCCTCGTGGCCTCGTGTCCTCATGTCCTCGTGTCCTCGTGTCCTCATGTCCTCGTCTCCTTCGTGTCATATTGTGATATTCAGAGAATCCTGATGAACCAGTTTGTCTGGTTGTGTTTGTACAGACTCATCTAAACTGTGCTTCACATTCAACGCTTGTTCTCCAACAGGAAACATTTCCAGTCGTTTTATTTCATTATTTTATTTTCTCTTCGGTCCTGAATAAACACTGAAGGTCACAGCTCTGGGTTTTATCTGGGTCCTGGTCTCTGGTGCTGGGCTCGTTCTTATGGACTGTGTCATGTTTTGTCAATGGAAAGTCCTCACAAACATAGAAAGAGGAGTGTGTGTGCGGGGGGGGGGGGCTGCAGCTGTCTTCATTCAGAGGCATCTGTTACACCCCCGACTTAGAAACACCCTGACATTAAATCATCCTCTGAGCTCTGGGTTCAGGTCTGATGTGAGTCTCAGGCGACAGAAATAAGATCTGGACTCATTGTTGGGGGGTAAAAAAAAACAAAACACGTGACAGCTCTTTTAAAATTAAGTCAAAGCTGGTGGAGCTCCCCCTGGTGTCTGGCTGTAGTATAGGTAAGAAGCTCCACCCCCTCCATGTTAGTGGGCGGGGATTTCAACAATGTTTTCTGTCATTTTTTGGTACTTAATATAATGTTGATGAATGTTTTAATTATTATTATTATTATTATTATTATTATTATTTTAGTTATCTGACGCTATAGAAACCATCTACTGGACAGTCGTCCAACCAATCAGAGCAAAGTGTCTTTGTCAACGTCATGACTAGCGTTACCCTCCATGACATGACTGTCTCTGTTGCTAACCTTTAGCTTTTGTTAGCGGTAGCCCCTGCATTATCTTTCATAAAATGCTTTTTGGATTTTTGGTCATTTTTGTTCCTTAGCTAACTAGTAGCTAGCTAGCTAGTAAACCTTAGCCACAATTTAGCTTTAGCTACTTTGTAGCGGAGGGAAGTGATTCTGCTTCAGCAAATATCTGACAATATCGATGCTCTTGATCGACTCTTGACTCTTGATGCCCCGCCCACTCTTCCTCCAGACTCTGCTCCGCCTCCACCAGCTACAAGGAAATGTTGGGTTATACACTGAATTTATTTTTAAAAAATATCTATTTACAGCTCTCACGGTCCAACGGGACGTCTTCACCTTCATGTCACATCCCATTTCTATAACATCAAATTAATAACTAAAAAAAAAATGTATTTCACTTTAGAGGAGCCGTTCCTCTGTACATCTTTATATACAGTCTATGGTACGAACACTTCCTCTAATAAAAGGGTCCATGTTGACGTCCAGGGGACGAACTGAGTCGAGTGATGAGTTTATCACAGGATGAACATACAGATCACATGTAACAGCAGCAGGTCTAGGCAGTAGAACCAGTTTGAGTTTTAGACGTTCTGCGCCTCTAAGGGTTAACTCTTGTTTTAGGAGCGTCCTCGGTAAGACGGCCTTACTGACGGGACTGAGTGCTCCATATTTGCAGATTACAGCTCTATAACGTCTCAGTTTGCGGCTGCAACCATCAGATTAACTCCACAGATTAACTGAATGAAGGCACGCGGCCTAATCTACCGACTCCGTGTGTGTTTCAGGGGCAGTTTTAATGGGGATTAAATCGACTCGTGGCCTATTTGTGGGCTTGACTTGAAACGTCAGGCTCCACAAATAAATATTAAAACACTGGCGTTGTCTCGGTGTCACACATCAAGTGGCAATGATTTATTTATTCATTTTTATTTAGTGACATCTCCCGTGTCCTCGTGTCTACATCCAGTTCTTCTTTTCCTCATCATGTTGTTGACTCCACACCCACCAGCTCTGGTCTCTGGTCCAGATTTGGTGGTTCTGGTTCAGAGCTAATACAAGCAACGTTTAAGAGTGTCCTCGACCACACATCTACTAGTAGGCTACGCACAAAAGCCGTAAAACGTGGATGAGGAGTATTTAGAACTTTACTAGCATGATTATTAATATTTCTCAGGTATTTCACGTCGTGTCTACAATTTACATTTTGAAACATAGAACAGGTTATATACACAGAAACCAACTAGCTGTTACCATTAGCATCACTGTTAGGAATGACATTAGCATTAGAATCTTTGTTAGCATTCGAATCACCACTGGTGTTGACATTAGCATTTTCATTAGCTCCACTATTAGTATCGACAGTTCTGAACATAAACATGAGTTGATAGTTTTTTGTTGAGTGAACGTCTTCTGCAGTGAAAGTTAAACCGGTCGAATCAACCCAGCAGCCGTTCAGCCTCCAACATTAAAGACGCTCTGAGCTGTTGGTTGTTAAAATATTTGTGGATGAGTCTCTGTTAGCTGATGATGCAACACCCAGAAATACTGTCTGTCAGAACCGGGTCTGTCCTCCCATGTGGGCCTTTAATCGTCATGGAAGCAGAACCGAGAGACCTCAGCGTCCTCACAGCGTTAATGAGATCACACGCATTCACTCAAACTACTTCCTAATTTTTTAACCCTGACCTGAATCCAGACGTCTAAAAGTTGGTTGAGCTTGAGTCGACGTTTTCTCTCTGCTCGGAATAAATCAGGTCTTATCAGATGATTTAATTTAGCGTCTATGAAAACAGTGAAGTTGGATTCTCTGATGTGAAGCAGCCACTGATTAAGGTTCCAGCTGAAAACTTTCCACAAGATCCAAAGACTCCAAACTCAGAGAGTGTCTCACAACCTCTCATCATTTCACTTTACACAAACAAACACACTGGAGTCATCAGCATATGGTTTTATATTGAGCCTCCAGAGACGTTCAGGAGGACGGAGATGACTCGTGGTGGGTTTGGTCAGAGTGGAGTTAAAGCTGGAGACAGCTAGCAACCTGTGAGCAGCCACGCCCCTTAATTAGGCTTAAATTTAAGCCTCCGTATTATTTTTTTCCCCAGCTGTTTAAATTAGATTCAAAAACATGAGAAAAAATGTTGAAGTTTAATGAAATGGAAAAAAATATGCAAACTGGATAAAGAAATTTCATTTATGTTAAAGGAGGAAACTGAAAGCAGGTGTTACGTTTGTATCCCTCTTTCACTTTTTATTCCATTTCAAGAACATCTAAGATACGTTTTTTCTCCGTCCACCACAGGATGTGGAGACGCCTCCACCCAGTTATTTGTTTTTTCCTGTATTTCTTTCCTAAGAGTTGGATCAACAGACGTGTATCATGGTTCTAAGAAGTCGTCCTCGCACAGTTACTAATGGAGAAATTAGCTTTATTTAAATTCCAGACTGTCACCATCAAGTGGCCGTTAGAGGAACTGCATTTTTTAATTACAAGTGCCGTTCAAGTCTTTCTTTGTGCTCCAGTCCGATACCGATCTTATAATATTCAGCATCAGCTGATCTGAACTTAACTTAGAGTCGACTGGACCTTGTGTTCTCGACTCTCTCTGGAAGATTAGTCTTCAGGAAACTTTTCTCTTCTTCTGAACGTTGCAGCGTTCAGTGTTTGTTGTTGTTGTTGTTGTTGTCTGACCTGAGTGACCCCATGGATCTCCTACAAACATCCACATCACATGAGCCTCCATCACTGCACGGACAGACACTGGGTTCTGGTTCTACTTCTGGTTCTTCTTGGTTTATGTGAGACCTGATTCTTCTTTAACTTCTTCTTCTTTTGCTGCTGTTTTTTTCTGTTTTCGGGTGCTTTTTACATCTCTTCTTATTTTGATTAGATTTTCTTGGACTCTCTCCAGCTGGACTAGTTTGGGTTCATCCTCATCTGTGATCCTGCTGCTGCTTGTCTCCTGTATTTGTTTCAGAACGTCTCGTCACACGAATGTTAACAAGGTTAACGAGGGTTAGACTGGGAGGGAAGTCAAACACGATGTGACTGAGACACGGGTTCTCTGAGGTGAGCGTGGCTTGTTTGTCTTTCTCCGGTGGGTTATTGATCTCTGATGATGGGAGTTCCTTCCTGCTGTTTGTTGGATCCCGCGAACACTGAGCTGAATGTTCACAGTGACGACAGAGCTGATATTTACTCTGATGGATGAATGAATGAACGAGTGAATGGACTCTCTGTGTGTTTGTGTGAGACCTCCTGACCCGACTACACCACCACTTCCTCTGACAGCGGCTGCTGGACCGAGGCACCGGAGGCACCGGAGGCACCGGAGGCACCGAGCTCCAGCCAGACCTGAAGCTCCAGCTCGTCTCCAGGTCACATGTTGAAGCTGTGACCTGAGTGATTTCATTTACACTTGATTCAATTAAATGTGTCTCTAAAGCTGCAGCGTGAAAACACTTTGACTTCCAGCTGCGTCTGTAGATATTTCTTCTTGTGAAAAGACAGAACATCCCTTTAAGCCGAGCTGTTTGTGCTCAGTCGTCTCAGCTCACGAGTTCATGTCTCGAAACAAAGAAAGTTTTCAAACTTTCTGAACGTGACAAAATCCACAGCGTCCGTCTGAGCTCATGGATCCTGGGGTCGTGTGTCTGTGACAGAAATCTGCTCTAATCACGGTGAAATCAGCCGCTCGGCTTCGGCTCAGAAAGCGGCGCCGCTGGTTTCTGTCGTCAAGGTCTCAGCTGCTTCTTTATCTGCGCGTCCTTCACTCGACACAAACAGACTGAAGCCGCCTGATTGACGGAGGCTTTTGAAACAAGTCGGACCTCCGTGTGAAATGAATCCGTCGTTCTCAGCGTCCCAGTCGTCCTCCTCATTATATATGTCCCTCTCAGAGACATGTGCTGCCTTAATGAGCAGGAAGCAGCTGCTGTGACGAGGACAGATGAGACGAAGCAGCTCCGGCTATAGATCATCAATCAATAGCTGCAGTGATTGATTGGACGTACGCTCCACGCACCTCATTAACTCGTTATAGGCTCCGGCACACAATCAGGAAGTGATTCATTGCTTGACCTCGTTGGCCTTGGAGCCAGATGGTGAATGAAAAGCCAACGAGAGTAAAAGGCTGAGGGGGCGGAGCCAAAAGTGACAGGAGACGGTCACGTGGAGTAAAGCAGGAAAAGTGACCGTAAACTCCAATAATCAGTGTCCAGAATCAGTCAGCCATCTTGTTTGAATAACCTTCATTGAACTGATGGGAAACATAGAGTTTGAGGGTTCGGATGGATGTGATGTCACTATAAATGTCATGTTCCTACGTATTGATCTGGTCCTTTTCTTTGTGAAGAATCGAGTCGTCCTGCACGTCTTCTGTTTTATTATCCGTCAGGAAACAAACATGGAGGCACAGGATGAAACTGTTTCTGATTGGCTGTGAGGCCGGCTGTAGTTTAAAGGCATTAAAAGAGAAGCGGTGATTATGACATTTTATTTGTCTCGTTTAGATCATTTCTTTCCTCTCCGTGATTCTTTGGTGAAACTCTTCACAGTCACAGAAATGTGAGAAAATGTTGGAGGCGTACGACTCTGACGGATCCCAAGTAATTTCCCTTGTGGATCATTAAAGTCTAAGTTGGGACCAGTTTTCAATTCCCAACTCACAAAAAACAAAAAAAAACACACACACACAGCCTGCAGCTTTAAATGCTAACCCTGCTAGCATGTTAGCTCAGTGCTTCTCAAATGGGGGTGTGTGTAGCCCGGGGGTCAATCAGTATCAATGCACTCATCTTTTTAAAAATTATTGTCTTTATTTTCAGTAGGATGTTTCACTTTCATTAACCTCAGAGCAGAATGACCCAAGTCGTGGTTAAAGCGTAGCAGCGACGCTAATAAAACAGAAGCACCAAAGAACAATTTCGAGATTTCAGAAGTATTCAGAGGAATAAGTCTTGATGGGATTCATGTTTACGAGTTGCAACCCATGACGTTGTGTTTTATCTGCAGGGAAAAATGAGCTAATAGCGACATGAAGCTAGAACATCTGTAGCTTCACCTCAGGACAAAACATACGTTCACAGTTCAGGTCATGTCAAGATGCAGAAAGTCTCCACGACATCAGCCAGAGTCAAGCATGAAAAACTACAAAAATAAGATGAAAAGATGGTGCTGTTGTGTTAGCGGAGACAATGCTGGAGAAATTTGTCAGATTTGATAAAATGTGAACAGATGTGAAAAGTTTCTGTCTCGGTTTTATTTGGTTCTTCAGGGAACCGTTCGGGTTCCTCTCCTGGTTCTTCAGATGTTGTTAATTAAGTAACTCCTCCTACCAGCAGGGGGCAGCAGTCAGATCTGATCTGCTGGTTTTCAGTTTGTTTGTTTCAGACACTAACGGACGATGTCCTGAAACCAACTTTACTGTAACTTCAGTTTTTCAGCTGACGTGTGTTTGTGGTTGTGTTC
>NC_061770.1:27268500-27318500 GCF_022458985.1 Mugil cephalus
GCTATGACTCTGGGTCTGGGTCTGGGTCTTGGTCTTGGTCTTGGTCTGGGTCTGGTTCTGGTTCTGGGTCCGGGTCCGTTCACGCCGCTGCTAAACTTTCACACTTGACTCCAGAGAAACGCTGCAGACGCTGATGTAAAAATGTTCCGGTCCCTGATTCTTTGATTCAGGTTTTTTACTCTGAACTTGCAAACGACAACAAACGAGAACGCACAAAGAAACAGACCTTCAGAAACTCGTACAGGTCTGAAGAAGGAGCTGGAGCTGCTGGTGTCTGATCAGCTGATCTCCTGCAGTGAGCTCAGAAACGGTAACGCGAGGCTCAGGAAACGCTGAGGACGTGTGAAGTTTGTGCAGCAGAAAATGTTTGTGCAGCAGAAAATGCACCGTGTGTGGTACCTGCAGGCTTCCTGTGGTGGAAATGACACAACTTCTAAGCTTGGTCGTGTGGTTGAGCTCAGGCCGGGAACCATCACAGCGTTTCCACCAACTACTTCATTCCTGCAGGTGAAGGTTGGATCAGAAGTGATGCAGCGTACGTCCTCACAGCTGCGACGTTAGCACAGACCTTAGCATCCTCGCTAACGTAGCTCCACAGAAGTACAACCAGAGCTGTGATTGGTCCAGTTTGTTTCCAGCTGCTTCTCCATCTCCTCCATATTTTTTTCTAATTGATACTTTTGAATCAATAAAGACTGACTTAAAAGACACAGCACCACCTAGTGTTTGGGAGGAGTTGTTACGGACTGTACGTAGGTTAGAATATGATGTCACTGGAGACGATGCAGGGGTCATGTGACCAGTTCATCCGAATCCATCTCCCTCAGAGTGAAGAGTTTCAGAGAATTATGGGACATGAGCAGAGTTACGTTCGTAATGGAAACAAAGAGCAGCTGGACTTCATGGAAATTTCAGAAATATCACTTGTATTTTGAGAAAGACGGTCGTGACTAACAGTCACTTCCACAAACAGTTTGCACAGTCGAATTTAATCCTGCAAACAGCAGCAGTGAAGAAGTTGCAGTGATGATCTGAGGGCGGCGTTACAGTCTGAACCCTGGGCTGCTGGGACGTGTAGTTCACTGGTTCAGTCAGCGAGTTCCTGGGACAGTTCTCTGGTTTGTTCTGTTCTCACCTGGTTCCTGGTTCCTGGTTCCCGGTTCCCGGCTGAAGGTCTGAACCTTGTGGTTGGATCTAGTTTGAGGACGGGAGGAGATGTAGGAGATGTATTTACAGGACTCTAAGGGAGTCGGATGAGACCTGAACCCAGACTGATCAGATCCAGTCTGAGTCCATCACCTGACGTCTGTTCCTCTTCAGTTCATTAAGCCCCGCCCTCAAATCATCTGATTGGCCGCTGCAGAATGAGCTCCTAACGAGATCAAAATATTTAGTTCAGACGTTTGAGACAAAGTCATGACTTCATTCATTCATTCATTCATTCATTCACCTCCCTTCATGTGTCCATGTTGATTAAACTCCTCCCCCCTCCTCCCTGCCCCCCCCACCAACCACCTTCAAAGCCTTGTTTTAATCTTGTAAAAATTCTGCTCATAAACACATAATGGAGCAGTTCACGCTTGTTAAGTGTGTGTCGGGGAGGAGGGAGGAGGGAGGAGGGTGGAGGGTGGAGGGAGGAGGGTGGAGTTGGTTTAATATAACTGCCCCCCCCCTCCCCCCCCCCCCCCCCCTCCTCCCTGGTGCAGAGCCCTTCTCTCTCTCTCTCGTCTCCTTTGAATCCGTTCTCCAGTCTCAGGGTGACGGCGGCTGGAGGTCGACTTCCTGTTAGATTCCTGCTCCGTTTATTTATTTATTTATTGATGATTTTTTTAACCCGTCCAGCTGTTGTTCCAGCTCCTGACTCGTCTTTGTGTTGTTGTCATGACAACGAATCAGGGTGATTTAATGGAGGGTCTGGGCGCAGCAGCTCAGGAGTTTCTGCTCGTCATTATTATTATACTCTAGATTATTACTGTTATTAGCAGCGACTCAGAGGTCTGAGGAAGAGGAGGAGGATGAGGAGGAAGAGGAGGAGGAGGAGGAAGAGGAGGAAGGTGAAGATGAGGAGGAGGATGAAGATGTAGATGGAGGTGAAGATGAGGATGTAGATGAAGATGAAGATGAGGATGAAGGTGAAGATGAAGGTGAGGATGAGGATGAGGATGAGGATGAGGATGAGGATGAGGGTGAAGGTGAAGATGAGGATGAGGATGAGGATGAGGATGTAGATGAAGGTGAAGATGAGGATGAAGATGAAGGTGAAGATGTCAGGACTCTGGACTCAGACCTGGAGACACTTGGACCAAATGAAACATTATCTGGACAATAAAAACATTTTCAGTGATTTTCTCTGCAGCTGGGATCAGGTCTATGGGGGGGGGGTTAGCCTGGGGGTCAGAGTCTGATGAAGGAGCTGGTCCCTGTGGACCCCCCTGCAGCAGGGTGGAGGATGGTCCTGTGAACCGTAGGGATTAGGAGGGGGGGGGGGGAGGGAGGAGGAGGAAGAGGAGGAGGAGGAGGAGGAGGAAGAGGAGGAGGAAGTGAATGTGTAAGAAGAGAAAGAAGAAGAAGAAGCTGCAGGGACTGAAGGTGTTGCAGGGAGGTGACGAGGAGGCGGAGCTAAACCCACAACATCACACACTGATCAAAACCACTGACTGCACACACACACACACACACACACACACACACACACAGACACACACACACACTCTGTTAGTGATGGAATCAGCATCAGTATCATTAACACCCATCACCTCCCAGCACTTGTTCACACGTTCCTCACACAGACAGATGTCAGTGTGTGTGTGTGTGTGTGTGTGTGTGTGTGTGTGTGTGTGTGTGTGTGTGTGTGTGTGTGTGTTATAGTTTGAGTATCAAAGTCTTGTAGTTATTAATATTTCATGTTTTTAGTGATCAGTATTCAGTTTGTGGAGGTTTGACTCAGATCAGGTCTACAACTGCAGAGGAAGGAAGGAAGGAAGGAAAGGAGGGGAGGAAGAAAGGAAGGAAGGAAGGAGGAAGGAAGGAAGGAAGGAAGGAAGGAAGGAAGGAAGGAAGGAAGGGAGGGAGGGAGGAAGGAAGGAAGGAGGAAGGAAGGAAGGAAGGAAGGGAGGAAGGAAGGAAAGGAAAGGAGGGAGGGAGGAAGGAAAGGAAGGGAGGAAGGAAGGAAGGAAGGAAGGAAGGAAGGAAGGAAGGAGTTATCCTGAGTGAATCTCTGAGGCTCCTCTCGTGTCTCTGAGTCGCTGAGTTTAAACTGAAGCAGATGAAACCGTCCCTGATCCTGATTCATGTGATCACTCGTTTATTTCCAGACTTTCTGGTATTTTTAGAGGCTGGAGCTGTTGTTGTTTCCCTGCTAATCTGCTGTTATTCCCTTATTATTCTCATCTTGTGTTTGGGATTAAACTCTTTATTCTGATCTGATCCTCCTGTCAAACGCTCCCGGTTTCGTGTGTGTGTGCGTTTACATGTGGTGTGAATACAAACAGGGTTTAATCCAGATTAAAGGCGGAGATGCAGCGATAGCAGCTCAGCTGTTGGGAGACGATTCTTCAGCCTGAGCACAAAACAGGAATTAGCTCCTTTCATCGATCACAGGCAGAAGTTCAGACAGATCTGCTGAGGACCCACGGACACCACATCAACCGTCCCGGGCGTCCACACACGAGACTAAAAACACACAATGTTACATGTCAGGATTAAACCAGAGACGTTTCCATCAATCAGACTCAGGTCCTGGTTCAGTTTCTATAAATCAGGGATTTGTCTCATGTTTGTGTTGAAGTGTGTGATGGAAAAGGACAAAGGAGCTTTGTGAGGAGCTCAGGAAAAGAGTTGGAAAAGGTTCCACATCCATCTCTAGAGTCTGGAAGCCACAAATAATCCAGAGATAATCCAGAGAGTGAGACAGAGTGAAGATGAGGAGCGGCCCACGACAAACACCACCATCATAGTCTGAGAGGAAGTAATGAAGGAAGGAAGGAAGGAAATAAGGAGGGAAAGAGAAATATTAACTGTACCCCCCCTCGCCCCCCCCGCCACGCCCCTCGTCTCCACGGTAACCACGCTAATAATGGAGGATGGGTGTTTGTGTTTAAACAACTTATCATGTCCCTGCAGCAACGGGCTGCGTCTCCACGGCGACAAATTGACTTCCTGTGGACAGGATGATGATGAAGACGATGATGATGAAGGGAGCGTGAACAGTAGAGTGAGCTCGTCTGGGAAACTACTTTATGACGACACCCTCAACACACACACACGCACACACACACACACACACACACACACACACACACACACACACACACACACACACACACACACACACACACTCTCCCCTGTTGAGCTCATGAATATTTTCTGGTGGAGACGAGAACTGTTTGATATCATCTGACAATATGACACACACTCATCCCACTGGGATTTAAACCCAGGGTGTGTGTGTGTGTGTGTGTGTGTGTGTGTGAGTGTGTGTGTGTGTGTGTGTGTGTGTGAATAATAACTAAGATAAGAAAATGTTCATGAAGCAGGAAAAAATGAGGAGGCAGCAGAGGATGTGGACATTTGAAGGTGTGTCCAGGACCAGGAACTAGGAACTAAGAACCTGGATTAGGACCAGGACCAGGACTAGGATTGAGCCAGGACCAGGAACCAGGAACTAGAAACCCCTAATCCGGGACAGGGACCATCCCAGGGGAACCAGAACCAGGAACCAGGAGCCAGGTTTAGGAGTTGGGAGGGGGTGGGCAGACAGGAACTGAACAAAGAGAAGGAATTTAACTTCACAGACAGGAACCCAGTCACAGATTCAGCAGAGGAGGAGGAGGAGGAGGGGGGAGGAGGGGGGAGGAGGGAGGAGGGGGGAGCCTGAGGTGAGGAAGCCTGTAATCATCACCTCACTGTGCTGAAAGCAGCCTGTCCTTCATTTACATAGAGAGAGGAGGGGGGGAGGAGGAGAGGAGGGGGGGGAGGAGGAGGAGGAGAGGACCCACGAGAGAATTAAAAAGAAGAGGAAGAGGAGGAGGAGGGGGGGGGGTGTGACAGGAACAGAAAGTGGAGTGAATTATCAGAGTAAACCTGTTTCTGTGCTCACACCTGCAGCATCGTAGCCTCCGTTACCACGGTTACCACTGGCTGAGCAAAACACCTGGAGCTCAGACGAAGCGCGAGATGGTCACATGGTCACAGGGTCACATGTTCACCTGGTCACAGGGTCACCTGGTCACAGGGTCACATGGTCAAAGGGTCACCTGGTCACATGGTCACAGAGTCTTAAAGATGTTTCATGTCTGGGAGGGAGTTTTACTCTATGTTACTATCAGTCTAAAGTCTCCATTGTCGCTGTGAGTACTTCACGACATTTTGCAGACCCCCGGCTTAAAGGGCTCATATAAAGGTGATCTCCATTCGTTGGCTAGGCTAGTTAGCTGGTGTGTTGTGTTGGCTGCTAGCTGCTAGCTGACTGCTAGCCTGTAACATCTAATGCTGTGTAATAATGAATCCAGTCTTTGATTGGAACGTCCCTGACGTCTGATTTTCTCCTCTGAAAGTCGTAGAGTCGTAGAGTCTCTCACTACGCCCGAGTTAAGTTTCCAAGATGGCCGCCCCGTGTGTAAATGGTAACAACAAGCTCCTGTGATATTCCCTTTATTAGCTCCTTAGTCGTTGTTGCACTAAATTATTTTTCCACATACATATGTTGAAATGCTGTTCTAATGTAATTAGTGTCCATAGTGTCCATGTATCCATAGTGTCCATAGTGTCCATAGTGTCCATAGTGTCCATGTATCCATAGTGTCCATAGTGTCCATGTATCCATAGTGTCCATAGTGTCCATAGTGTCCAGGATCCATAGTGTCCATAGTGTCCATAGTGTCCATAGTGTCCATGTATCCATAGTGTCCATAGTGTCCATAGTGTCCAGGATCCATAGTGTCCATAGTGTCCATAGTGTCCAGGATCCATAGTGTCCATAGTGTCCATAGTGTCCAGGATCCATAGTGTCCATAGTGTCCATAGTGTCCATAGTGTCCATAGTTGTGTCTCTGCTGCAGGTCAGAGGACAGTTTCCACTTCCTTCTGGATCATAAACTCTACATCAGAGTCTGTTGATCTGAGGACGTGTCGGTGTTTAAAGCAGATGAACACATGAATTAAATGGCTGAACGGGTCTTTGCTCCGTCTGTCCACACTTTGATTCATTAAACGTCTTCAGGATCCTGAAGTCACAGAGATGCAGATTCTCTTCTTGGTTATTGATCGTTTCATTTTCACTTTATAAATTAGAGACATGGACGATTCCAGGTCCCGGATAAAACAGGACGGTTTCTCTGATTCCATCTTCGTGTTCGTGTTCATCTCTGGACGTCTCTAGTATCTGGGGGGGGGGGGGGGGGGCTCATCTGAATTCAACAGATCAAACATGATTTTTTTTTCATGGTTTTTTAACATTTCATCGCCTCCAGCTCAACCCCCCCACCCCCCCCCCACCCCCACCTCCTTCTTCTGTCCTTCTTATAACCTCTCTCTCTTTCTTTCCTCAAACTTTAAGGCTCACTCTCTCGTTTTACTTTCTGATGGCACATAACTCTTTCTCTGCAGCATGAATTATAGATGACCCCCCCCCCCCACACACACACACACACACACAGACACACACACAGACACACACAGACACACACACACACACACACAGGCTGAAGGAGGAGGAAGTTATTAGCATACAGAGCGTGTGCGGATGTTCAGTATTACCATGGAAATGCTGGAGCCTGTGTGTGTTTGTATCCTGAGGCCTCTGCGGGTGTTTCCCAGCATGCACTGGGGGAAGTTAAACAGACTGGAACTCTGAACCAACACCCAGCAGGAGGGACGACACAGAGAGAGGACGAGCTGATGGAATAGAGATGTGGTGCAGCCTCAGTCCAGCTGCACAGGCTAGCTTAGCGTAGCTTAGCTTAGCTTAGCTTAGCCTCCTCCTCATCCTGCATCAGTCCAGCTGTTTCTCCTCCTCTGTAGTTTTTCCCAAACATTTTCTCTTGTCGTTCTTTGTCTGTTGGGACAAAAACATGAAGGTTTTTTTTTTCTCCTTTAGCCTTAAATCCAGTGGGATTTATTATATGAACGTAACAGAGCAGAGGGCAGAAATATACGAGCAGGAGATGAGAACACACGTTGAACACACGGTGCACGTCAGAGTTAAACATAATTATACTAATCAAAGAAAAGCTGTGATGAGAAGAAGTACGAGCTGCTGGGTGACGGCAGGTTTCTGGTCGTTGTAGCAGCAGCAGCTGTTGTTGTGGTGATGCTAATGGTGATGCTAGCAGCTAGCATGTTTCCACTCACATCGTCCTCCTAACTAAACCAGGCTGTTGAAGTGGCTGTTAGCAACCTTTAGCATTGGTTAGCATCACAGCCTGAGGGTTGTTGGTTCTATGCTGCCTCCTATTTTCTCTGGGGTCAGTTTGATCCCATTCACTGTTTCATTTGTTCTGATTCACATTTAGTTTAATGGAGACGCCGTCATGGACGTAATATATGTTCTTATTCTTGATAATAGTTTTGCTCTAGAGAACAAGAACTGGATGTTTCCCTGTCGTCAGGTATCGTGATGGATATTTGAGGTGGGGAGCCATTAACAAACCAACAGAAATAATAAAGCGTGGGCTGGATGGTTGAGCTGGTCTGGAATGGCAGCGGCTGTGATCCAGCAGGATCATAAGAAACAAGGGCTTCTGTGTTGGTTGGAGGATGTTGATGGAAATGAGTTTCCGTGCATCTGATTTCCATGAGACAGGATCTGGTTCTGAACCGTGAACGTCATTTAGATCAGAGTCGCTCAGACACATGGTGGACGGGAGGTTTGTGTCTGTGAGCGGGAGCTGAAAGAAAGACGACTTGTTCCAGCTTCACCAGGAGGCACGTTCACAATCCCTCTCAAGTTCCCGTGAACGTCTCCGAGTCGGAGACAACATGTGATCTCTGCCCCGAGAGCCCCAACCACCAAGCATCCCGCCGCAAGTTTCAACGTTGCCGTGGATACGGGTTTGTTGCCATGGTGACGCCACCAGAGGCTGTTACAGTTTTGACCGTTGGATGTAAAAATATATAAATAAATAAAAAATAAAAAATCATGATTCAGCAAAATGTTTTCTTAACATCTGGAGGGAGACGGGGAATCAGAGCGGAGGTGAATTTACATACGGTTCAGCTCTGATCTGAGGGAGGAAGCACTGAGGAAGACTCAGGTTAATTATAGCAATAACAATAATAATAATAAAGAAACAAATAATTAAGCTGCAACAAACAGTTCAAAAACAAATTAATTTAATTAGAAAAGATGTTTGTAAATAGCATCAGTCGTGTAGAATTGAAGTCTGCTGCTGTCATGCTAGCCATTAGCATCACCATCAACTTCACCATTAGCATCACATTTAGCATCACAGCTAATGTCACCATTAGCATCACCATCAACTTCACCATTAGCATCACCTTTAGCATCACGGCTAATGTCACCATTAGCATCACCACTTGCGAAACCATTAGCATTTCAGTCAGAATCTCAGCTAGTTCTTGGAGATGAGGGCGCAACAACAACAAACTATTTCAAATAATGACATATTGACATGTCTTCAACTTTATGCTCTGGAGTTTATATCCGTTATGTTCTGGTTTTCCAACATGTCGACATGTGTGCTCTACTGTCCTCTAGAGCAGTGATTGTCAACTGGTGCGTCACAACCTAAAAATCAGCCACAGGAGACGTTGAACTCAGCTGAGTTTTCATTTCTGTTGCAGATAAAGAGGAGCTGCCATGTTGGCCTCCTCCATCGCCCCATCACTCCTCCTCCTCCTCCTCCTCCTCCTTCCCCCTCCCTCCCACCCTGCAGACGCCTCGGTGCAGTGGGTGGAGCTAGAGGGAGACCCCCTGTCCCACCTGCTGCTGGACCCGGGGGCGGGGTTTCTGTATGTGGGCGGGGTCGATCACCTGTACCAGATGACGTTGGACTTGAAGATGGTGTCTCATGTGACGACCGGCCCTCAACTGGACTCCCCCGACTGCCTCCCCCCCATTGTCCCCCAGGACTGCCGCTCAGCCACACCCACTCACAACCACAACAAGCTGCTGCTGCTGGAGCCGGGGCAAGGGGCGGAGCCAGGGAGTCTGATAGTGTGTGGGTCACTTTACCAGGGAATCTGTGAGAAGAGGTGAGTCAGGTCGCCATGTTGCAACCCAGTAAACTAGCATCATCACTAGCATCATCATTAACATCACCATTAGCAGCATTACTAGCATCACCACTAGCATAATTACTAGCATCATCACTAGCATCACCGGTCTGTGAGAAGGGGTGGGTCAGGTTGCCATGTCATCACAGCAACCCAGTAAACTGTACCTTCTGGGACTCAGGTCACCATGGTAACCTGACTGCATGTCCTCTTTGTCCCTGCAGGAGTCTGTCCAACATCTCTCAGCTCATCTACCAGACGTCCAACCCAGTCGACACTCAGTATGTCGCCGCTAACGACCCCCGGGTCTCCACCGTCGGCGTGGTGATAACTACCAGCAACAAACAGGAAGGGGGCGGAGCTGACGGTGTGTTGCGCCTGATGCTGGTTGGTCGAGGCTACACCAGCAAAGGCCCTGGCGACATCCCACCAATCACGACGCGGCGCCTCTTCCCGGTGCCCCCCCCTCGCCGGGCGTTCTCCCAGGAGGAGGAGCTGGGGAAACTGGTCGTGGGAAGTTACTCTGAGTACAACAACCACTTTGTGAAGGCCGTCGCTCATGGCAAGCATGTCTACTTCCTGTTCTCGCGGCGGGACATGTGGCACAAAAAGGAGTACCGGACCTACGCCTCCCGGCTCTGCACCTCCGACCGGAGCTTCTACTCATACGTGGAGGTGCCGCTGCTTTGTGATGGCGGCTACAACCTGGCACAGGGGGCGTGGCTAGGCAACCACTCAGGTGAGCCCGCCCTGTTTGTCGTCATGGCAGCGGGGCAGGCGTCAACACCTGTGGCCACGAGTCGCTCGGCGCTGTGCATCTATGGGATGGCGGAGCTGGACGCAATGCTGCGGAGGGCGCAGGAAGTGTGCTACACGGAGGGGGGGCGGGGCAATAGCGGGCAGGAAGAGGCCTACATCGAGTACGCGGTGTCCTCAAAATGTCTCAAATTACCAAAGGTAAACAAACATGGGACGTCCTGACTCCACTCAGGATCAAGATGTCATTCCACTACGTAGCATCATCATTAAATCACCATTAGCATCACCACTAGCTTCACCATAAGCATCAACATTAGCATCATCATTAGCATAACCATTAGCATCGCCATTAGCATCACCTCTAGCTTCACCATAAGCATCAACATTAGCATCATCATTAGCATCATCACTAGCTTCACCATAAGCATCAACATTAGCATCATCATTAGCATCACCATTAGCATCGTGTTTATATATTTACATCTGTCTGTCTCCTGTTGACCTTAATACTGAGTGGATTAGAGGCGGCAGCATCTGTCAATCATACATCTGGATGGGTCTGACACACACACACACACACACACACACACGCACACGCACACACACACACACACACACACACACACACACACACACACACACACATGTGTTAGTATCCATAGTGTTATTGTCTGTCGTTGGACCGTCCACATACTTCTGGTCACTTTTGTCTCTGTCCATTTGTCTCTAAGGTCTCTCTCTCAGAGTACCCCTGTGGGGGGGAACACACCCCCAACCCCATCGCCAGCTCCGTGCCCCTCGCGGCCACGCCCACCATCACCTCTGCCACCCAGCTGACTGCTGTCACCACGGCAACGGAGGCGGGACACTCCATCGCTTTCCTGGGAGACAGAGACGGACGACTGTCCAAGGTCTCCCTCCTCCCCCTCCCTCTTAACTCATCTCTCCTCTGTTTTTCTTCACCCCCCTCCTTTTTATTCCCCCTTGTCATATCTCCACCCCCCCTCCCCCATTGGATGGTTTGGGTCCATGGTGGCCAGCGTGCCTTTGAGCAAAGCTTTAAATCTGCTTGTGTTGTTGTTAATGAGCCTGAGGCGCGTCACATGGGAGCGCGCTCAGATGGTTAGTGGTCCCCCAGGGGCATTCTGGGACATGTGGTCCAGTCCTGGGACAGACGATGGGGGCGCGTTGAAAAGGTCCTCACAGACGAGTTAATAATAACGAGCCTCTTAATAATTAATCACACACACTCCTTACCCAGAATGCACCTGGGGGACTGACAACCAGACAAAGGTTTAGATGTTTAGTTTCTGTTTGAGACTCCAACTAAAAACATAGAGAATATAAATATAAGGCAGCAGTCAAGCATCCCATAGTAACTGGAAGCAGGAAGTTGTCTCCATGGTGACCTCTGGTCCAGGCATGGATCATTATAAACTTTTGGGTCTCGAACCAAACATGTAACACCGGAGAGCTGATGGAGCCCTGACACAGACCGTGTAGTTTCTGCTTGATCCAGATCTTGTCTGAGGTCCGGTCGTTATGTTTTGGCTGATAACTGGTGTCTGTGTTGCAGGTGTTGGTGCACTCCGACCGGTCAGGTGATCTCTACGGCAGTGTGTTGGTGGACGACGCCGGCAGTGCCATCAGCGCTGACCTCCTATTGGACGAGAGCCAGCAGCACGTTTACGTCCTGACCAGCGGCCGGGTGAGAGCATAGACTGTATAAAATGTGGACGCCACGTCTCCACTTCCTCTCATTGATCAAACTGATGCATTTTTCCCGTGAATTTGGAGCCAGAGTCTGATCAGTACGGCCTGAGGGCGGAGCCACGATGTGGATGCCCCGCCCACACTCCCTCCAGACTCACAAGTGTGTTCCGTTAATTAATGAATCCTACGCTCTGCTCCACCTCCACCAGCTACGAGGAAATGTTGGATTATACACTGAACTTATTTTTAAAATCTCTCGCGGTTTAACTGGTGGTCGCCATGATGTCACATCCTGTTTCTAAACCAAATAACGAACTAAAACAAAACTTATCAGAAAAAATGACACTAGAACATTCATCAACATTACATTAACTACGTGGAATGACTGAAACCATCCATGAACATAATTTATTTGGCCCAAGTCCCGCCCACCAACATGGAGGGGGTGGAGCTTATGAGCTATACTACAGCCTCCAGCCACCAGGGGGCGCTCTGCATCTTTATGTGCTGTCTATGGTTCAAGCAGAGAAGTGAAACCAAACCGTTGTCTGTCTGTCTCTCAGCTGTCCAAGGTTCCCGTCTCGTCCTGTGAGAGACAGACGGACTGTTGGTCCTGTCTCGCTGTCAGAGACCCGTACTGTGGCTGGTGTGTCCTGGAGGGCAGGTACGTCCTCGTCTTCACACCTCACACAGACGTCCACGTTGCTGATGTTGATCTTCTCATCACCGGCCGCGCGCTGTCTTTCCTCCAGATGTTCCCGTAAACACGAGTGTGAGCGCCACCTGCAGCCCAACCACTGGCTGTGGAGCTTCAAGCCGGCCAATCGGTGCGTGACGGTGCAGAGCGTGACGCCGGCCAATCAGAGCAAAGATGAGCAGACGCAGGTGAGAAGCAGCTGACCAGGTCAGGGTCCGTCCTTCAGGAGACTCTGGTCTTTATTGACCCGTTGCCATGGTGATATCTATGCATCTGGTTTGGTCTGTAACCCCATCGTGGAACCAGACTGGAACCGGTTCGATTTTGGAACCAGTTTGGAACCAGTTTGGTACTGGAACCGGTTTACTCTCTGAAAAACAAAGGTTCAATCTGAACCAAAAATGGTTCTTTAAGGTGATGCCATTGAAGAACCATTTTGGTTCCACAAATAACAATTTACCGAGAGGTTCCTTCCAGTAAATGGTTCTACAATGAACCCATGAAGATGCCTCAAAGAACCATCAAAAACCAGTTCTTTCAGGCCCCATAAATGGTGGAAAACCGAGAATCAGTGCTAAGCTGAACCAGCCCAGGAACCTGTTTGGTGGTTCCTGGTTCCACTCATCGTGTCCCTGTCTCCTAGGTAACACTGTCAGTCCTCCAGCTTCCCGCCCTAACGGAGGCGGAGTCTCTGTCCTGTGTCTTCGGCGTCCTCCCACCTCATCCTGCCGTCGTCACAGGAACCAGCATCACCTGTCAATCACCCGCGCCCCAGCTCCTCCCAGCCATGCCGACAGGAAGTGGTGAGTACGAAACCCCCGAGTCTCTGCAGCGCCTCCGTCTCTGATCTGGTCATGAGTGACTCCTCTACCTTCACGCCTGCAGATCACATGATCCTCCCCGTGTCACTGACGTTCGGTCACGTGACCGTCGCCACGGGCAACATGACCTTCTACGACTGTGGAGCCGTGAGTCGACTGAACCAGAGCTCCCAGTAAGAGTCCCAGTATGATGAAGATGATGATGATGATGATGATGATGATGATGATGATGATGATGATGATGATGATGATGATGATGATGATGATGATGATGATGATGATGTGATGTGAAGATGTGATGATGATGATGATGATGAGGGTGATGATGATGATGATGATGATGATGATGAAGTGATGAGTGATGATGATGATGAGGGATGATGATGGTGATGATGATGATGATGATGATGATGATGATGATGTGATGATGATGATGATATGATGATGATGATGTGAGATATGATGATGATATGATGTGATGTGATGATGATGAAGATGAAGATGATGATGATGATGATGATGATGATAATGATGATGAAGATGATGATGATGATGATGAAGATGATGAAGATGATGATGTCTTCCAGGTGTCTGGCCTGTCTCAACAGTCCATGGACATGTAGCTGGTGTCCTCTGGATCAACTCTGCACCCACAACCAAATCTGTCCCAACCAACACACCATCCTCAACCAGAGAGTGAGACAACCTGTCTGTCCCTTTCTCTGTATCTGTCTCCTTCCCTGTCTCTGTCCCTGTCTGTCTCACGTAGCCTCCTTCTTGTCTTCAGGACTCTCCTGGTCCCTCGTCCTGTCCTCTGGTCTTCAGCCTGCAGAGTTCTGCCTTAGTGCCGTTGGGTCTGAGCACCACCGTGGTCCTGCAGGGACGAAACCTGGACGTCTTCACGGTGAGACACGTCCACCTGTAGCTGTGGACATTCTGGTCTGAGCTCAGTTTGACCCGTGTCCTGTCTCCTCAGGACGAGGCTCCGTACGTTTGTGTCGTTGAGATCGAAGGCGTCAAAATCAACCTGACGGCCGAGGACACACGAGACAATGAGACGCACACCTTCACCTGTACTACACACCAGGTAACACACATCTTCACCTGCACTACACACCAGGTAACACACACCTTCACCTGCACTACACACCAGGTAACACACACCTTCACCTGTACTACACACCAGGTAACACACACCTTCACCTGTACTACACACCAGGTAACACACACCTTCACCTGTACTACACACCAGGTAACACACACCTTCACCTGCACTACACACCAGGTAACACACACCTTCACCTGTACTACACACCAGGTAACACACCTTCACCTGCACTACACACCAGGTAAACACACACCTTCACCTGCACTACACACCAGGTAACACACACCTTCACCTGTACTACACACCAGGTAACACACACCTTCACCTGTACTACACACCAGGTAACACACACCTTCACCTGTACTACACACCAGGTAACACACACCTTCACCTGCACTACACACCAGGTAACACACACCTTCACCTGTACTACACACCAGGTAAACACACCCTTCACCTGCACTACACACCAGGTAACACACACCTTCACCTGCACTACACACCAGGTAACACACACCTTCACCTGTACTACACACCAGGTAACACACACCTTCACCTGTACTACACACCAGGTAACACACACCTTCACCTGCACTACACACCAGGTAACACACACCTTCACCTGTACTACACACCAGGTAACACACACCTTCACCTGCACTACACACCAGGTAACACACACCTTCACCTGCACTACACACCAGGTAACACACACCTTCACCTGTACTACACACCAAGTAACACACACCTTCACCTGTACTACACACAGACACACCTATGTTGAGATGCTCACTACCTGTGTGTTGTGTACCTGTGTGTTGTGTACCTGTGTGTTGTGTAGTTCCAGTTCTCCGTGAGCCGGCTCCAGTTTTCAGCTCCTGTTTATCTTCGTAAAGGACAAAGACGCATCGACACCTCACCTGGACTCACACGTAAGACGCTCACCTGTCTCTGTGTGTGTGTGTGTGTGTGTGTGTGTGTCTGTGTGTGTGTGTGTGCTTGTGCTTGTGTCTGTGTGTTTGTTGCCTGGTGTGTGTGTAGTGTCCGTGTGTGTTTGCTCGTGTAGTGTGTCGTGTGTCAGTGTGTCCTCTGTGGTATGTGTTGTGTCTGTGTCGTGTCTCTTGTGAGTGTCTGTAGTGTGTCTGGTGGTCTCTGTGCTGTGTTCTGTGTGTCCTGTATCGTGTAGTTGCTGTTCTCATTGTGTCTGTTTCTGTGGTAGTGTTCGTGTGTGTCTGTGTGTGTCGTGTGTGTCTGTGTGTGTCTCTGGTGTAGTGTGTATGTGCTGTGTATCTCTGTGTGTCTGTCTCTGGTCGTGTGTCTCTGTGTTGTCGTGTGTGTGTGTGTTGTCCTGTGTGTGTATGTGTGTCTGTGTGTGTCTCTGTGTGTGTCTGTGTGTGTCTCTGTGTGTATGTGTGTTTGTGTGTGTCTCTGTGTGTGTCTGTGTGTGTATGTGTGTCTCTGTGTGTGTCTCTGTGTGTATGTGTGTGTGTGTGTCTCTGTGTGTATGTGTGTGTGTGTGTGTCTGTGTGTGCGTGTCTCTGTGTGTGTGTGTGTGTCTGTGTGTCTCTGTGTGTCTGTGTGTATGTGTGTCTCTGTGTGTGTGTGTGTATGTGTGTCTCTGTGTGTGTCTCTGTGTGTGTGTGTGTGTGTGTCTGTGTGTATGTGTGTGTGTCTGTGTGTGTCTGTGTGTGTGTGTGTCTCTGTGTGTGTGTCTGTGTGTGTGTGTGTGTGTGTGTGTCTCTGTGTGTGTCTGTGTGTGTGTCTCTGTGTGTATGTGTGTCTGTGTGTGTCTCTGTGTGTGTCTGTGTGTGTCTGTGTGTGTCTCTGTGTGTATGTGTGTGTGTGTGTGTCTGTGTGTGTGTGTGTGTGTCTCTGTGTGTGTGTACGTGTGTCTGTGTGTGTGTGTCTGTGTGTGTGTACCTTTGTGAGGACGGTCTCAGGGTCTCAGTTCTGGTCCGTGTCCCCGTCCTTCCAGTCCAGCTCTACGACTGCTCCGCCGGCCAATCAGATTGCTCCCAGTGCAGGGCGGTGCCTGAGGAGTACGGCTGCGTCTGGTGTCCAGGTAGCCCCGCCCCCAGCTGCGTCTACAACCAGTCGTGCTCCGGCGTACCTGTGGACACCTGTCCTCCCCCTCAGATCACAAAGGTGTGTCCCCAAGACGTCCCGCTACTAGAGAGGGGACGGTTGACACCTGCTGCCTTTTCAAAATAAAAGCATTGGTTCTGAAATTGACCTTTGAGGGTTTATCATTAATAAACGTATTAACAAGTATTAATTAATTATTACTGTTACAGAGTCACACTAAAACACTCAGGTCATTTATCAGCATGTAGCACAAGTAATAAATGATACAAGAGAGAAAATAAATACGTGACTGAGTCTCATTGAAGAGGAAAATGATGAAGTGTTGATTAAAGAGCAGGTGAAACGAGTCCACAACATGTAGTAAAGAAACCCGTCTGTCCCATCTCCAGGTGACGCCCGTCTCCGGTCCTCTGGAGGGCGGAGTCCTGGTGACCATCACCGGGGCTAACCTGGGCATGAGGTACCAGGATGTGGAGGGCGGAGTCACGGTGGCAGGTGTTGAGTGTCTGCCTCAGCCTGAAGGATACCAGATCTCCACCAGGTAACGTTCAGTGGCTACAGACGTCCCACGAACCGGGTTCTCACAGGACCCGTCCAGGACCTGGTCCAGGTCCAGGACCGGTCCAGGTCCAGGTCCAGGTCTCTATTTGGAAAGTAAAAACTACACCTGAACCTGTTCCTGGTGACACAGATAAACCTGGTCCAGGTTAAACCTGGTCCATAAACCTGGACCCGTTCATCCACTCAGACCAGGGATGAACCCATTAACTCCACCATTCATGTGTTCATGTGGTTTAAACACTGACAGGTCCTCGGATCAACAGACTCTGATGTAGAGTTTATGATCCAGTAGAAAGTCAGACACAACTCTGGACAGGACTCATTTAGTTTGTTTGTTGTTTGTAGGGGGTCACATCTGAACCACAGGACCAGGTCCCAGGTAGAACTGGGTCTGTAGTTTCCTGTCTGACGTCCAGGTGTGTTGATGTGTGTTGCTGTGTGTCGTTGTGTGTCAGGGTTGTGTGTGAGCTGCAGCCCAGTGAGATCCAGACTCAGGGTCCCGTCCTGATCACCGTGGGAACAAACCCCCCAGGGAGGTCCACACAGATGTTCACCTATCAGGTGAGTCCAGAGGGGACAGGTAGACCAGGTTCAGCAGGGTCTACCCAGGGTCTGAGTCTGGGACGTCCTGCAGACGTTTTATTCATACAGAGAATCCTTTAAATATTCTGTCTTAAATGGGGACGTCAGTAACAACTCTGCCCAAACACCAGGTGGCGCTGTTCCTCTTTTTACCAGTCGGGCTCATTTTTGTTTCTACTTCCTGCTTCACTTAGAACAAATGTCTCCAAACCCCCTCAGTTAACCTCATCCGTTCTTTATTCATCCAAATCAATCAGTTTGAGAACGGTGGAGATGAAGAAGCAGCTAAAAAAACTAAAGAGGAAACATGTGGAACATCTGGACTCTGATTCCTCTGGCATCACATCGTCATCACGTGATTAATTCATTCCTTTATTTATTTAGTTTGATCCATTAACAGCTACACAATCACAAGTCAACATTACACATTGTAACGGATTTAAAACCAAGACATTAACCTCCTGAGACCCAGCGTCCTCATATGGGGACATTAAGCTTATTCTGCTTCATTTAAACCCATTGTTCTCATTAGTGGACATTTTACTGAATCTGCTATTGTACATTTTTGTTTTATTTATTTATTATATTTACCATTATTCATCTCACAGGCTCGACGTTGCCCATCCACCTTTGTGTTTTTATTTTCTTACACTTCTTCACTCTGCTAATTAAACCTCAGGGATAAATAAAGTTTTTTTCCGATTCTGACTTAAGTCTGCCATCTAGTGGTAGCAAAGGATCAGTGCACCAGTCAGTAAAAACATGATGGCAGATTCATTGTACAGACAATCAGACAAACTTATTCATTTATTTTATTGACGTTTGTAGTTTGATATGACTTTTTGTTCGCGATTCTGGTTTTGTTGCCATTTTCAGGAATGAACAGTTTTATGTTTGGTTGCACGTTGGTGATTTTCTTATTTTATAAATAATGAAATCATCCCAGTGTCCATCTATGAGGACGTTGTTTTAATTTCCAGTAACAGCAATAAGAAAAGATATTTACAGTTTATCTAAAACTAGTCTGTGGCCGGTTCATTAGAGCTCAGAGTCAGAACCAGTCAGAAAGGTTTTGGGTTGAGGGTTGTTCTGTGACATCACGTATTTCTTTAAACTCTCTTTAAAAACTATTTTATTTGTTATATGTGTAACTGTCCCATGTCTTCATCACTCTGTGTGGTGCCGTGCATTCGTTTTTTTGAGGCATCATCAGTCTCTGAACCACCTGACAGTCCAGATACCTGGATCTGAGCCCTGTTCAGTTCAGTTTAAATGGCTGCGATTGGTTGTAGGACGATAAAATGTTTGAACCTTGTTCTGGATTGTGACTAAACTAAAGGTGATAAATGGACGCCATCTAGTGGTGACTGGAGGTAACTGTCATTAAAGGCATTAACCCTTAAACGTTGCTTCAGTCGCCACTGGTTCTAAATCTGATCTGATCTGTGTTCAGGATCCTCAGCTCCTGGATCTGGTTCCAGATAAAGGTCCGATCTCTGGAGGAACCCGGCTGACCATCAGAGGGCGCCAGCTGCTGACCGGACAGACGTCGGATCTGAGCGCCTTCCTGGGCCCTCAGCCCTGCTACATGTGAGTACCGACCCGCCAGGACCTGACTCTGACCCGATGTGAAAGAACTGGCCTCAGTTTTCTTCTCGCCCCCCCTCAGTGTGGAGGAGGTGAATGGAACCCACTTGGTGTGCCAGACCGGCGCCAGTAATCGGACCGGGGAAGTTCCCGTCAGGGTTTTGTTTGGGAAAGCCGAGCGGACCGTCCCAAACCTCACCTTCCAATACCTGGACGACCCCGTCATCACCGACGCCGCCCCAGCAGAGAGCTTCTACGCGTAAGGACCAATCACCAACACTGGCTCCTCCCCACAAATAAACACAGAAAGAGAAATTAACACACATCAAATACAAAACCGGGCCAAAAATGTCCTGGATCTAACTGAGCTAATGGGTCAGAGCCTCCTGGTGGAGCATTAGTTCATGGTGATTATCTTATTATCTAACAAGTTATTTAGGACCAACTGATGCAATGAAGAGCTTCTCATTTCTTCTCCCTGAGGCTATGGCCATACCAGGATTCATGGGGCTCAGATAGAGAAAGAGGTTCAGGGAGCATGAATCCAGACCAGAGTCCAGACCTGAACCCAGAGAGAATGTTTGGGATGAGCTGGAGACTCAGACATCATCAATACAAGATCTGAACTAAAAACACTGGATGAAATAAACCTGGAGACATTGGAGAAGCTTCTTATTGAACCAATGGAGTCAAAGCTGGAGGAGCTCCGCCCACTGACTAGAGGGGAGGAGCTCCGCCCACAGACTAGAGGGAAGGAGCTCCGCCTACAGATTAGGGGGGGGGTTTAATAGTCAGGCTGCTTCTTCTAAACTTCTTTACTTTTCCAAACATAATGGCACAGTGTAACTGTCAGTGTGAGTAGGGATGTGTCCTTAAACTGGGATGATGCTAACGGTAGCAACCAGACTGATCTGGGTGCTTCACTTGGTTCCAGTGAGTTTTTAATTAGCTTAGCCTCCTTAGCTCTATAGCTGCATGGATGGAAGTGAAGCTTCAACATGTCTAAGAACAAACGTTTGTCTAAAGTTTGTCTGGACTTCACCTCTAAAGATGCAACAAGGAGGAAACACCTGGAATAAGATTCAACATCTGACCACACATGCATTAGCATTAGCATTAGCATTTTATTAAAGGAGCAGAGATGTAGCGTCTCTGATAGCGTCTTCAACTAACACGTCACAAAATGCCTTAAAAATAAAAAAGGCTCCATTTTCAAGTTTATATGTCTTCATTCTTAAAAGAACCTGAAGCATCCCTGGCTGGGGGGGGTGTTCACTATCACCACTATCGCCATGGAGACGGTGGGATAACACAGCCATGTGCTGATGAGATCCTTGAGTTCGTCATGGTGGTGGCGGCAACTAGAGCAGTAACGCTGGTCAACCAGTCATCGTTATAACCGCTGGCTCCTAATTACTCATTACTAATTATTGACTTCCTGTCCTCAGCGGGGGGCGTGTCGTCACGGTGACCGGCAGGAACCTGGACGTGGTGCAGCAGCCAGTCATAGCGGTGTGGGTGGAGCCTGTGGACGTCCAGAGGGTGAAACGCAGGAGACGATTGGCTCTCCTCACGGCCAAGCAGCAGCTGGTCTTCAACAGCACCATGACGACGGTGAGACGAACCGGCCAATCAGAGGCAGCCGTGTCCGTGATACTGAAATTAATTCAACCCGTCTCTTCTTCTGTTCTCCAGGCGTCTGAGCGCTGCTCTGTCAGGTCGTCCTCTGAAATGAGCTGCTTGACCCCTAAAGTGAGCCCAGAGGTGAAGGTTAAAGGCGTCTGGTTCCAGCTGGATAACGTCAGAGTTCACTACGAGAGCATCAAGGTACCAGTCCGCCTGGAAACTGACAAATACAATGTGAGGCCTCACGTTTACATCTGTCCTGAGGAATCTGATCAACAAGAGACCAGTTTAACGTCCAGGTGTGAACACTGATCTGGTGTCAGTCCGCATGTGGATGCGGTCTGAGACCATGTGACCTGGTTCCTTTGGTTTAGAGTCCTGGTCCCATTGTAGACCTCCTACTGACCTCATTCATTCATCCACTTCCCTCCTTCCATGTGGTCCTGGTTCTGGTCCAGTGGTAGGTAGAGATCCATCACAGACAGCAGCTGATACAGTATTCCACTGACCACATGGTGGCGCTGCTGCTGATTTACACCCAGACTGAGACCAGATCTCCAGTTCTGGCTGAGGACGAGTTAATGGAGACACATTTTAATTCATTGACACCAGGTGTGAACACAGATCTAGTTAAAAGGTGAGACCAGGTGAGACCAGACTATTCAGGATGGATATTAATGGAAGGTCTGAACAGAGCGTGTTGTTTTATTTGTGGAGGATTGTATCCTGGCTCAGTTCTAACGTTCTCCCCGTGTGCTCCTCAGGGTAAAAGCTTCTCTTATTATCCGGACCCACACTTAGATCCTCTGAACAAAGAAGCTCCAGGGACTCCGTATCATTTCAAACCCGGGGGAGTGATCGCTGTGGAGGTACAGTACCGGACACTCAGATGGTCCTAGAGGAAACCTCTCCTCTGACCCCGTCCCTTTTCATGGTGTCCCTCAGGGTAAGGACCTGACCACGGCCATGACTAGAGAGGAGGTGAAAGCCTGGCTCGGGGACCAAGCGTGTGACGTGAAAACTCTGGACAGCACTCACCTGTACTGTGAACCCCCAGAGGTTCAACCCAGGAGTGTGGACGACAGCAATGACCTGCCCAGCCTCAGGGTACGTAGCATGTTAGCATCTGGATGTATGAATCAGTCTGGGGGGAGGGAATACTGAGCCCTGTGCCTCCATCTAGTGGTCTAATGGTGGTACTACAGGTACTAAACACAATCCAGCCATCTTAGAGCGAGAGTTAGCTTAGCATTGGTATGTAGCATGTAGCCTTGGTGACTGGTTTCCCTGGTTCCAGTGTTCCCATCCCTAGTTCTAAAGTCCTCGTCTGTCTCTCAGGTCGTCATGGGAAACCTGGAGAAGGACTTGGGATTGGTTCAGTACGACACCGACTCTCTGCTGCCTCCCGTCCCATTGGCTGCTCAGATCAGTTTGGGGGCGGGAGCAGCCGTCATCATCCTGTCAGTGCTGGTCGTCATCCTCATGTACAGGTAATACACAATCATTTCTCGGAGGTTCTCATGGTTTATATCAAAAGATGTTTTAAAAAAGGAAACTGGACTTGTAGTGTTTTGAGTTGATCCACAGAGTTTCCTATTGAAACTCAGGTTCCCTCCAGTCTCTTAGAACTGAACAAGTCCAGTTGACTTCTTTAAAACGCTTTTTGGATTTTATTCAGAGTAGAAACTTGAGTGACTTGATGTTTGGCTCCATTAACGTTGAGTTTGCTTGTGTTCTGTGCTCAGGAGGAAGAGTAAACAGGCTCTCAGAGACTATAAGAAGGTTTTGCTGCAGCTGGAAACTCTGGAGATCAACGTAGGAGATCAGTGCCGCAAAGAGTTCACCGGTAAATTTAACTCATGGGTAAACTCTGAGCTAACCCTGAGAAATAATGGTGCTAATGGAATCAAAAATAGTTCTTTAGAGTGATGACATGGAACAACCCTTTCCAGTAAACGGTTCTACAAAAGAACCCATAAAGGTCCCTCAAAGGACCATCAAGAACTGTTCTGTTAGGCCCCATAAATGGTTCTCCAAAGGGCTTTTTCAACCTTTTTTCTTTATTTAATTGATTAGGACAATCAACATATCAGCAAAAACCATCAGTATAAATATGCCAGAGTTAGCACAGCTGCTAAATTTCATCCACTGTCCTAAGACCGGTATCTAAGACAGGTATCTAAGACAGGTATCTAAGACAGGTATCTATCAAGGTCCAACATTTTGTACTTATTAATAATTTTACAATAATGATAATGTGTAGTTTTTTTTCAAGAGTTTTAAGTGTCCTCTTAAAGAGAGACTTGGTTTTAGGGCGCTCTCTGACGTATGTGACCATGTGGTGTAACAATAGGAAATGTATGTAAATATCACTGCATGCATATTGGTCTTTGCTGACTCTGTAGTCAGGAAAGGTCTCATATGTTTGAAGTTATATTTGATTATATTTGAGACTTTTTTAATATGCTGCTTGAAATTAAGATTTGAATCGAAAATTACCTGAAGATGAGATGAGATGGGATAAGATAAGACTTTACTGATCCCCACTGTGGAAATTCGATTGTTAGAGCAGCACAAGTCAAGAAAAAAACAGTGACCAGAAAAGAAATTAAATAGGACACAGAGAGCAGGCAGCAAAAAGACATTAAAGTGTTCAACCATATCAAGTCTCTCTCCGTCCACCTTGATAGTCGACTGTTGGGTGAAAACATACAGACTGTTTTTTTTGTTTGTTTTTTTTTTATTTGAAAAAGTAAACAACAGTTTTTGGAGCCACTGGGACACTGGCACCATGACTCCTGAAATTATTGCTGCAGCTTCTTGGTTTGAATTAGCATGACAGTATAACACAGTATCATTGGCATACAGTTGCATTTTTAGACAAATATGCTGAATAAAGTAGGACCCAATATTGAGCCCTGTGGCACTCCAGCAGAACAGGTGAGGTATGAAGACAGGTTGTGGAACCATTTTTAAGGAAGTCTTAACTGATTCATTTTAAAGGGTTATATGTTTTTATTTTCATGTGTAGTTCTTGACCTCAGTGTGGTCGTGGTGGACTGGGCGCTAGAAGGTGTTAAGAGAGTCTTTTTGTCTCCTCTAGACCTGATGACGGAGATGATGGATCTGAGCAGTGATGTTGGGGGACCAGGGCTGCCCCTGCTGGACTACAAGACGTATGCAGAGAGAGTCTTCTTCCCCGGCCAGCAGACGGCGCCGCTGAGCCGCCAGCTGGACCTGCCCGAGTCCAGGAGGCAGACTGTGGAGCAGGGTCTCCAGCAACTCAACAACCTGCTCAACAACAGGCTCTTCCTCACTCGGGTGAGTGGGGGGTGGTGGATGTGGTCCAGGTGGTCCAGGTGAGCTCCTGTAGGTGTTGACTGTGTGTGTGTGTCTCTCCCAGTTCATCCACACCCTGGAGGCCCAGCAGGGGTTCTCTCAGAGAGACCGGGGTTACGTTGCCAGTCTGCTCACCATGGCTCTGCACGACAAACTGGAATATTTCACCGAGGTCATGAAGTGTCTTCTCCAGGACCTGGTCCAACAGTACGTGGCCAAAAACCCCAAACTCATGCTGCGCCGGTACGTAAACCAGATGTTCATGATGTAGATTATGGTCTGAAGACAGGTCTCAGGTCTCAGGAGTCTGCACCTGTCTCCATGTCTGTCTTCCAGGACAGAGACGGTGGTTGAGAAGATGTTGACCAACTGGATGTCCATTTGCCTCTACTCCTTCCTCAAGGTAACATCTCTCTACTTGTCCCACAGCTGATGCTGGTACCATAATGCTAATGGTGCAAATGCTAATGGTAGTAACCAGACTGATTTGGTGCCAGTGAGTTTTTAATTAGCTTAGCCTCCTTAGCTCTATTGCTGCATGGATGGAAGTGAACCTTCAATATGTCTAAGAACAAACGTTTGTCTAAAGTTTGTCTGGATTCACCTCTAAAGATGCAACAAGGAGGAAACACCTGGAATTAGATTCAACATCTGACCACACATAGCATTTTATTAGCGTCACTGAGTTAGCAGCATCCCTGGAGAGGAGAGTCCCACTCCCATGTTAGCTAGAAGATGCTACATGTTCATCATGTTGCAGAAAAACTGCTGAAAGTTTAAAGTTGCTGGTGTTCATGAGACACTTGTTGCTTCTGGTTTTGATACATGTATTTATATTATTTAAATTAATATTCTGTTCAACTTGCACAATGTGTCCTAGATCAGCCAGAACAGGAGGAGCAACGACCCATAAACCAAACTATCAGTCCACAATGACCCACAGGCTACAACACAAACCGATAACACCAGTTTACAAATACAGTTATGAATGAAGTTTAGATTCACCGTCCTCTGTCCCTCTGTCCCTCTGTCCCTCTGTCCCTCTGTCTTTCAGGAGGTGGCGGGGGAGCCTCTCTACATGCTCTACCGAGCCATAAAGTATCAGGTGGACAAAGGGCCAGTGGACGCTGTGACAGGAAAAGCCAAACGGACGCTCAATGACAGTCACCTGCTGCGGGAGGACATCGATTACTGCGCCATGGTAACCAAGGCAACCCATGTCTCACCTGTCTGTCTCACCTGTCTGCCTTGCCTGTCTCACCTCTCCCTGTCTCTCTCTCTCTCCCTCAGACTCTGACGGTGTTGGTGAAGAATGGAGTCGAGGTCCAACCGTGTCCTGTTAAGGTGCTCGACACCGACACCATCACACAGGTACCTGTCTGCCTCTAACCTGCCTGTCTGTTTATCTACCTGTCTACCTGCCTACCTGTTTACCTACCTGTCTGTCTACCTGCCTCTAACCTACCTGTCTGTGTGCAGGTGAAGGATAAGATCTTGGATCAGGTCTACAGAGGAGCTCCGTTCTCTCAGAGACCATCAGCAGACAGCCTGGATCTTGGTACACACCTGTCTCACCTGCCTCACCTGTCTCACCTGTCTGTGGTTTGACTGACAGCTCACATTGTTTCTCCATTTATTAACAGAGTGGCGTTCAGGTCAGGCCGGTCACCTGACTCTGTCTGATGATGATGTCACGGCGGTGGTTCAGGGACGCTGGAAGAGACTCAACACGCTGCAGCACTATAAGGTTAGAACCAACCACATAACAGCTAGCATCACATTGGACATGAAGCTAGCATCACATTTTGACATGCTACAAACAGCTAGCATCACATTGGACACATGCTACAAACAGCTAGCATCACATAGGACATGTAACTAGCATCACATTGGACATGAAGCTAGCATCACATTTTGACATGCTACAAACAGCTAGCATCGCATTGGACACATGCTACAAACAGCTAGCATCACATTGGACATGAAGCTAGCATCACATTTTGACATTCTACAAACAGCTAGCATCGCATTGGACACATGCTACAAACAGCTAGCATCACATTGGACATGAAGCTAGCATCACATTTTTACATGCTACAAACAGCTAGCATCACATTGGACCCATGCTACAAACAGCTAGCATCACATTGGACACATGCTACAAACAGCTAGCATCGCATTGGACACATGCTACAAACAGCTAGCATCACATTGGACACATGCTACAAACAGCTAGCATCACTATCTTTTTTGTTGTTTTTGTGTTATCTTCGGTTATGTTTGTATGTTATTTATAATAATGTAAAGATTATTGTTATTATTATTATGCTGATAGGAAGCGATGTATTCAAATAGTATTAATCTGTTAAGAAGGAGCAGGATAAACTACATCTGTACTTCCTCCCACTCCTTTTCAGATATGTAGAATATGTAATTTTAAGTTGATGTTCATTTTGTGTTATTTTGGTACATTATGTCCATTCATGTGTGATTATTTTGTCTGCTGTTTACACGAAATAAACAAAATTTCAGCTCCTTCTTTACGTCTTGGTTCTCCTCATCTCCAGGTTCCAGACGGAGCCACGGTGGCTCTGATTCCTCGTTCTCAGAGTTCAGGAGGAGTCAACCAGGTTTTCCAGACTGGAGAGAGTACGATCAAACACACCTCAACTACTGAGCCCACGCAAAGCATCACATGGCTAGTGCTAGCTAGTTAGCCTCAGCTAACAAACACACAACAAACAACGTGCCAGAATTTCTTCTTCTGTCTTCTTCAATTTTTCGTCAAATCAAAAAAGAACAACTGACAACAAATGTTTATTATTTATTGATTTATTTATTAAATGTAAACGTTTCCTAACTTCCTTGTTCTTCTTCGCACTGACAATCTGGAGTTGTTGTTATTTAAAGGTTAATATGCTGTGATGTTTCTGGTGGATGTTATATAAGAAAAACAGCTTTTTGGTTCAGGAGCAATAAAAATTAGAAACTATAGCAGCTATACACAATAAAATACTATACAAAAAAAGCACACAATGAATTTAAGTGGTACAATGAGGGAAAGCAGCACATAGTAGTAGTGAAAGATAGCTTAGCATTGCTATGTAGCACGTAGCCTTGGTGGCTGTTAGCTTAACATTGATATGTAGTACGTAGCCTTGGTGGCTGCTAGCTTAAGATTGCTATGTAGCATGTAGCCTTGGTGGCTGTTAGCTTAAGCTATTGCAGTATTCGTGTTTGCATTTCTATGCGTCCTTGGTGGCTGTTAGCTTAGCATTGCTAAGTAGCATGTAGCCTTGGTGGCTGGTAGCTTAGCATTGCTATGTAGCATGTAGCCTTGGTGGCTGGTAGCTTAGCATTGCTATGTAGCATGTAGCCTTGGTGGCTTGTAGCTTAGCATTGCTATGTTGCATGTAGCCTTGGTGGCTTGTAGCTTAGCATTGCTATGTAGCATGTAGCCTTGGTGACTGTTAGCTTAGCATTGCTATGTAGCATGTAGCCTTGGTGGCTGTTAGCTTAGCATTGCTATGTAGCATGTAGCCTTGGTGGCTGGTAGCTTAGCATTGCTATGTTGCATGTAGCCTTGGTGGCTGGTAGCTTAGCATTGCTATGTAGCATGTAGCCTTGGTGGCTGGGGTCCTGGGGAGTTCCATGTGTAAATCTCCATCTTCTTCTGGATCGTATAATGAGCTCAGTGGTAGAATGTGATGATGTCCGGGAGAAATAAAATGTCCAAAGGTTGAACTGTGTGTCCACTGTGGCTGTGGTTGTCATGGTGACCGAGTCCCTGTATGTTGCCGTAGAAACCCCGATGCTGGAGGGTGAGGAGGAGGAGGGGCTCCGTCTGTGGCACCTGGTGAAGAGCAGTGAAGATCCTGAGATCCCCAAACACAGAAAGAGCAGCATGAGGGAGAGAGAACGAGCCAAGGCCATACCTGAGATTTACCTGACCAGGCTGCTGTCCATGAAGGTAACACGGACTTACCTGGGCTCACCTGTCAATGTCTCACCTGTCCTGTCTCACCTGTCCTGTCTCACCTGTGTGTCTCTCCATAGGGGACGCTGCAGAAGTTTGTGGACGACGTCTTCGTGGCGATCCTCAGTACGAAGCGTCCTCCTCCGATCGCCGTTCGCTTCTTCTTTGACTTCCTGGACGACATGGCGGAAAAACACGAGATCGACGACCCGGAGACCGTCCACATCTGGAAGACTAACAGGTGAGACACACATCTGGACACCTGGTAGCTCCGCCCCATGACAGGAAGCTCACCGCCTGTCCCTCTCCAGTCTCCCCCTCAGGTTCTGGGTCAACATCCTGAAGAACCCTCAGTTTGTTCTGGACGTCCAGGTGACGGACAGCATCGACGCCGTCCTGTCCGTCATCGCTCAGACCTTCATCGACTCCTGCACCACGTCTGAGCACAAAGTGGGACGGGTACGACTTGTCCCTCCGTCTCCGTCTCCGTCTCTGTCTCTGTCTGTCCCTTTGGGTTGTGTGACCTCATGAGTTATTTTTGTCCAATCAGGATTCTCCTGTCAACAAGCTGCTGTACGCCAGAGAGATCCCCCGATACAAACAGCTGGTGGAGAGGTGAGACCCTGGTCTAGTGTCCTAGAGTCTGATTCTACTTCACCTTGGTCCTGGTTTGGTTTCATTCTTCATGTGAACACGTTGGAGCTAAAACCAGACTAGAACCATCAGATCCAGGAGGAACAAATTAGAAAACCACAAACACGTTGAACCAACCATTTCTAGAACTTAGAATGTAAATCTAACCTGGACATTTCTAAAGCTGATCAACACATTTAGTTATTTACAACTATTTCCATTAAAACTATTTAGGACCATGTCCACAACTATCAGGTGTCCAACCAGTAATAATGTCTGAATGTCTCTAAACTGTCTCCTGTCTCTATAGACTGAATATAGTCTCACTGTTGCTTAGCAACCACTGACACATCATGTCCTGATTGGTTGATGGATGCATGTTTCCACCAATAGGAAAGGGGCTGTCATGTTGTTTCTTTCTATCATGTGTAGCTGGCTAGCTCTCTCCTCTTGCTAGTTCTCTCCTCTGGCTAGCTCTCTCCTCCTGCTAGCTCTCCTATTGCTAGCTCTCTCCTCTGGCTAGCTCTCTCCTCCTGCTAGCTCTCTCCTCTTGCTAGCTCTCTCCTCCTGCTAGCTCTCCTATTGCTAGCTCTCTCCTCTGGCTAGCTCTCTCCTCTTGCTAGCGTTTTCCTCCGTGAACCAAACATGACGACAATGTTCAGGAAAAAGACTCAGTTATTTAGAACCAGTCTAGTTTTACTTGGTCTAGAAACACTAGTTAAAAACTATCTGTAGTTTAAAGTTAGCACTTCCTGCTAAAGTAGAAACAGAGACTCAGTGAGAAGCGCCCTGGTGCTACGGCGTCTTAAACTGGCCGACTCCAGAGCTTGACGCTCTAATAATTAACATGAAGCAACTTTTAACATGTCAACTTAAAGCACTATCAGAATATTAATCAACTAAAATAGCATGCTGTGCAGTTGTCATAGAAACACTGGCACTGTGTTGTGTTGTTGTGTGATGTGCTGTGTTATTGTTGTGTGCAGGTATTACAGTGACATCCACAGCGCTGCATCAGGCTGTTACCAGGAGATGAACTCAACTCTGACCGAACTGTCTGGGGTCAGTTCACTGAACTATTCATGAGTCAGGAAACAGCAGCAATGACATCACCATCATCTAACCACCTGTCTACCTGTCTGTCTGTCTTTCTACCTGTCTGTCCGCAGAGTTTCGCCTCAGAGATGAACACTCTAGTTGCGCTCCATGAACTCTACAAGTACATCAACAAATATTATGACCAGGTAATTTGAAAATTTTAATGAACTTTATTTATTTATTCATTTTTTGTGAGCAGAGATGAACAGCTAGCATCACATTGAACATATGCTAAAAAAACAACTAGCATCACATTGGACATATGCTACAAACGGCTAGCAGTATGGATGGGTGATATGGGCTAAAAAAAAAAATGATCCCAATAAATTTCGCCATAACGATAAAAATCAAGATTCTGTTCCATGTTTCTGGCTCAGTCTGTCTCTATGTTCTGTTCAGAGAGTTCCACAGTCCCTTCGGTTCTATCGTTCCATCTCTGGCTTTACTTCCCATACGGAACAGACTGAGTGAATATATCAGTTTTAAATTTACTGTAAAGTGAACAGATTAATGAAATGAAATGTACAGCTCAGAGATAAAGAATGATTAAATGTTATAGAAATACGTCAAGTATGTTGAGTGCGTCGAGAACATTAAAAACGTGTACGTTAAGAACGTTGCGTACATCGCAAACGTCGTGTATGTCGAGAACGTTGTGTACGTTTATAACGTCAAATACTTCAAGAATATCGAGAATGTTGAGAACGTCGAGTTTGCTGAGAAGTGAGTTTCCATTAAACTGCGTACGATAGTTATCGCCCATTCCTAGCTAGCCGTGCAGATCCAGTGTCTGGTAGCTAGCTCTCAAGCTCTGTGTCGATAGTTTTGTTTTGTCAAATGTTTCTCGTCTAAAAACGAAACGTCTCTGTCTCTGTCAGATCATCATGTCTCTGGAGGAGGACAGCTCTGGTCAGAAGATGCAGTTAGCCTACCGGCTGCAGCAGGTCGCCGCCCTGGTGGAGAACAAGGTCACTGACCTCTGATCTCCACCTTTGACCTGCAGAGACTGAAGCGGTGGAAACGACTGGACGACCGCGTCTTCCTGTGTGTGTGTGTGTGTGAGTGTGTGTGTGTGTGTGTGTGTGTGTGTGTGTGTGTGAGGTTTTTCTAGTCAGACTCAGGAGGTTTTTCAGATTCCTTCTCAGCAGCAGAGAAACGTTCGCTAGCGTTGAGTCGAACTAACGTTAAAATAACTGGAAACGAACCGACTGTGGTGGAGAACGACAATCGAACCAATCAGATCAGGGAACATCGCTGTCACCTGCTGCCTTGCACTACGTTTCCCAGAGTTCCCTGCTGTTCTGCTGTCTGTGAGCTAAAAAAATAAAAGCACAATTTAAATAGTTTCTACTCTGATCACAGACGAGCTGTTTTGTATGTTTTGCCTTTTCTACTGAAACCAGCCGCTCTGACTCTGGAGATGCCAATAAGACGCAATAAGAGGATCAGGATCAGGGAGCGTTTAAACCAGTTTTCAGTGTGACCCTGGTTTCTGAGCCGCAGCAGCAGCATAGGAGTGAGGTTCTGTTCAGGACCTGATCCAGTTCTTCCTCCTGACCGGGTCCAGTCCAGAACCCAGAGTCACACTGAACGTTTAAAACGTCAAAGTCGAACCTGCTGAAAAAAGAGCTGATGAAAACAATCAGAACCCTGGAGGAGCTGAAGAGGGAGTGTGTGTGTTAGCTAGTCACTAACTTATTGTGTGTACATACTGTGAGTCCTATTTATACTTATTTATCCCGGCTGTGCCTTCACTCCTGCAGCTCGGTGGCGCTGTCTGCTCAGACAGAGCCTCATTGACCCTGGTTCCCAGTGTCTCGTGGGAAGATAAATTCTAATGTTTAACTTTTACTGAACCAGGGAAGAAAAAACAAGAGTAGCCAACACAACCATCCCGGAGCTACAAACCGCTAGCATCACAACAAACATGTCATTAGCGTAATAGCATAACAGCCTCAGTCATGTTCAAACATTTTCAGAAAACAAGAAAAGCACAATTCTTAGCAGCACCAGAAGTGAGAGAAGTATTCCCATTCTGCACTGAAGTAAAAGTACAGATTCTCATGTAAAAATACCTGAAAAATGTACTGAAGTGCAGTAATGAAGTGTTTGTACTTCGTTACTTCCCACCTTTGAAAACGACATTGGCATTTTAATTGATATTGTGACAGTAATTCAAAGAAAGACTGCTATGGCTGTTAGGCTAATGACATGCTACAGACCGCTAGCATCACAAAGAATCAAAACGTAAAACAAATTAAATCTTTTTTATCAGAGCTTTTCAGGATTTTAGAGAGACGTTCAGAACAGCTGCATTTTTAAAATTACTACTATGTATATAATATCAGGTGTGCTAGCTGCGTGCTAGCTAGCTGAGTGCTAGCTGCCTGCTCTGACTTCTGAAATGTGGCGGCTCTTTGGTTTAATCTCATATAACAGTGTTATTGTGATTCTTCTTCTTCTTCTTCTTCTGATATTTCTCTGAATGTCTTCTTTGCCTTGCGTGTTTTTTGAGCCTGTGTTTGACCCGTAGTTGTAGTTCTTTGGTCAGAATAAACTTCTGCATGCGTGTGATGATGAATGAAACTTAATGGTGCTTCTTCAGAAAAACTTTGTCTTCTTTTCTTTTATTACTTTATTTCTAAGACGAGTGGCGGGGCTTAAACACTGACGATGATGTCACCTGATCTTTGATTTTGTTTTTGTTTTTTTGTTTTTTACAAGGGAAAGTTTAAAGGTTTGTGTAAAATAACTCCAGGATCAGTTGTAATGACGCTGATTTTCTACTGACTGTGTACAGTTTGCTAACATTGTGTAAATGTGTCTGTAAATACTTCCTGTCTGCAAATGATGATGATGATGATGATGATGATGACGGCGAGTCAGTCTGGAATGGAAATGTGCTTTTTATTGTGAGAAAGCAGAAGTCCAAACACAATTTGTATCATGTAAAAATAAATTTCTAATTTTAACAGGTTTCTGTTTGTGACGCGTCATTGTTTTAAAGATTTAAATCAGCTTCTGAGGAAGGAAGGAAGGAGGGAAGGAAGGAAGGAAGGAAAGGGAGGATTAAAGGAAGAAATTAAGTATGCAAGGCAAGGATGAAAGGGAGAGAATACAGGGAAGGAAGGATTAAAGGAGGGAAGGAAAGAAAGGAAGGACAGAAGAAAGGAAGGATGAAGGAAGGACGGAAGACACTGTCCTTACTTTTAATATTCGTCTTTCCGCTGTTATTAGAGATGTGAACTTCACAGACACTGATATGTCCCACCGTTCTTACGGACAGTGAACGCCCCCTCGCTCCCAGTTTAGCTCGCCTCAGCGTGGCTCCTCACTGCGCATGCGCAAATCCCGGTGTCTAGTGTCAAACTGTCAGCAGCTGTTCGGTCCATGAACGTGTGGACGGAGACAGCGACTTAAACGCACCCAGAGAACCCGTTTGGACCGGGACACAACCGGGACCCGGGCGGCACTGACCCCCTGCAGAGACTGCACAGAAGGGACGCTGATTTGCTACCGGAGCTAGCAGAGCTAACGGGGCTAACGGAGCTAACGGAGCTAACGGAGCTAACGGGACAGGCCGGCGGATCGTGACCAGGGTTAGTCCGCGGATGCTCGGACCTCTGTCTGGGTCTCAGCTCCCCTGTCTCTGGTGAACCGCCGCCGGCTAAAGGAGGCCGAAGAGCCGCCAGCCCGGCCGGGATACACTCGGTTTTTTACCCGGTTCGGTTTGGGGAGCAGCAGCCGAGATGTTGATAGGTAAAGTGGCCTCAGCTAACGGTACCAGGCGGTGACACTCTGCACTGGCGGAGCTCCGACTCCTGACACCAGACTCCACTTAAAAAAACCTAACATTTAGTAATATTTACTATTTTTACTACTGGTCACCTTGACTTCGGTGTTATCCTTTAATAAAACGTCTGTTGGTAAATTCGGCACACTGAACCTCAGTGTGACATCTTTTTAATTGTCTAAAATATTATTTAACCTCTCTGCCCCTGGTCCTAGTGTGTTTGGTTTATGCTGAAGTGTTTTCATGCCGAACTGGAGAACTGTGTCCAGTAACTGCCAACATCTGCAAATTGGTGTTTTTTTATTTATTTAAATAGTTGCAGAGAAGAGGAGAACCTAAATATGGAGCTTTATGAATGGAGATTGGTGAAGGAAACATGACAGCTGTTTAATTGTTGTTGCTGTGTGTCTGGGTCTTCATGTGCTTGTTGTTCTGTTACTGTTCATGATGTTTCTTCAGGGTTAATAATGGGGCCTGGATGGGGTCACATAAATAAATTTCCACATTTTGTGAATGGAGTCTGGTGTGAGATTAAATCATTTTCTCTTCGTCCTCTCAAGCAGCAGTAGGTGCAGGAAACGTAAACTCTGCCGGCACCGGGAAGAAACACAGACGGAGGGGCAAGAAAAACCGGAGGGTCCGAGCAGATGAGAAGCAGTAAGACAGCAATAACACACATGGAAATGCACACCGAACATCAACACACTCACACACACACTTATACGCTCATGTAGAGGCTAAATTTAACTGTGGTCATTCCAAGAAAATGTCTTTCTCCTCTCCTGGTCATTTAAGGGTTCATCGAATCCTGAATGTTAACAAATGCGAATCATCATAATTCTTAAAATGCATGAAGCAAAACTTTTTCTGCTGTTTAAGGAGAGACTCTTAAAAAACAGCCTCCGGTCTGAAACATGTGTAAAACAGCTCGACATAAACTCTGCAGCCTTCAGGAGGTTCCAGACATGAATATACGAATGAGGGATGAGGAATTCCCTGATGATGGACTGAGGCACCAGATTTCTCATGGAGGTTCTGCACACGAGTCAAACTGCTAGGCTAGGCTAGGCTAAGCTAAGCTAAGCTAGCTGACAGGAACTGGTTGGGTCCAATAATAGAAGTGGAATCATGATCCCATACACACAGCTGCTGTGGCTGACGTCTCTGAGTCATGGACATTGTTGAGGTTCGCCTGAGATGGAACTGAAATAGACCGAGGTGTGTGTTGTGGATCATATAACACATACGCACACACACACACAGTTTCATGCAGGGACACGTGCAGCCGTCCGTCCATGCTCAGACAGACTTCAGGATCAACTCATGTTTGTTATTTATAGTTCACCCTCCATCGGCCCGGGCGGTGTCAACGGAGACGACGCTGATTCAAATAAAAAAAAAAACTGTTGCATGAGTCATAAAATAATTAAATAAAATAATCATAAAAGAGGGTAAAGCTGCTTCTCATAAAAGGACGAAGGTAAGAAAAGGAAGGAAGGAAGGAAGAATAAAAGTGAAGGGAGGAAGAAATGAAGGAAAGAGTGAAGGTAGGTAGGAAGGAAGGAGGTGTGACTGAATGCAGAGTGTAAGAGGATGAGTTCTCAGTGGTTCATCCTCTAACCAGGGTCTGTAGTATCATGACTCTGGTTTATTAGTTGACCTCTTCAGACCGAGCGCCCTCGTTCAGGGGGTTGACGTCAGATCCGACTGCTACAGATGATCTAAACGCATGATAGCTTGCACCACTCCGAACATGTAACACACCAAAATGACGGTGAGAAACTCATCTAAAAGCCTCTGTCAGGCGTTTCCACCTGAACGAAACACGAATTAAACCCAGAACCCTGAATACGGCATCTGAAAGCAGAGATGCTGCTGATTACAACGGTGTCTGTCTCTTCACTGTGCAACACTCAGAGAGCTAGAAGCCAAAGAGTCGCGAAAACAACATTCACAAAATCATAAAGTGTTTCTTAGCTTTGCTGTTTGTGATTAAAAGTTATATTCCAGCTCCAAAAAATGCTGCTAATGGCTTCTTCTATGACTGAGTCGGTTTGAAATCAGGAAGCTCCTGTTTATTTACATGAAGAAGAAGAAGAGGCTTCTAGGTTGGAGCGTCGGGTCGCAGACCGTATGCGATCTTCTTTGGGTTTACTTTGCTCTGGGTTCTCATTGGTGGTTGCTATGGTAAATGTGGACATGGCTTTCGATTCTCTAGAGTCTGATTGGTCGATAGAGGTGTCAATCATTTACACTGACCAATGGGTTGTGGAGATATTCTCCTTTGAGTTTCACCTTTTCCACACTGTCTGGATGAAGGAGTCACAACTGTTGTGTTTGTATTCAGTTATATATCAGTGGAACTAAATTAGTTTTTCAGACCGGTACCTGAGGAAGGTTAAATGGCACAAACGGAGCCAAAATGTGACAAAAAGACATGATTTGTGATTCTGTCTGGACACAAACGAGCTGAAACATCTCTAAAAATGTTCTACTTTAGCACAGTTACTCATCAGGTTTTACTTCACTATCTCATATCTGAACTGGGCTTTAAACCAAATATCACGGCTGGTTTTTACTCTAAATAATGGTTTTATATTTATATTCTCTACTTTGTTCTCTGACACAGTAACATTTATCTTTATTCTGACACTTTTGTATCAGTGTCACTGGTGTTTGATTCATACAGCTCTTAGATATAATGAGACATAACACATTTTTATTATAAGTCATTTTACACGTTTATTTTCTTTTTTCAGACCTGATGAACTCTGTGACCTCCAGAGTCTGAACACTGACCCAACAGCCCCAAACATTTGCCCCCAGTCTGACCGGTTGCCCCCCCAGAGTCCTGCAGAAACCAGCACAGCACCAGGAAACGCAACAACACAAGATCCCGATGACGCCCCCGAAGGAAAACCCCCCCACATCACGGCCTTACCCACCACAACCACCACAACCAGCCCATCGCCTCCTCCTGCCCCGCCCACCACCCCACCCATTCTAGATGCAATAAATACCCTTGTAGCACCCCCGGTGGCCCCTGAACCCCCCCGCCAAACCATGTTTTTCTGCCAAACCCCTCCTGCCACATCTCAGAATCTGCCCCACTCCCCCGGCTACTCGCCACCAGCTGTTAACCAAAATATTACCCAGAATTCCTCTAGGTCGCCTCATAGGACTCTTGTCACGGCAAACGGCCGGATACAACCCGTCACGTCTCCTCCCGCCTCCCCTCACAGCGCTCACCACAACCACTCCCCAGTCCCTGCCAAAGCCCCTCCCACCCCTCCACTAAGCCCCTCCCACCCCGACCACTTCCTCCTGACGTCGGTGACGTTCACGTCCTCTTCCCACCTCTACTCCCCTCTCTGCACATCCTCCACTCCCTTCCTCCACCCCCTGGACCCTCTGCCTCCCCCCATCAGCCTTCCTCCCCAGATGTCGTCGGCCACACCTCAACTGATCTCTCCGCCCCCTGCTCTGAGCCCGCCCCCTCCAGAGTTAAGCCCGCCCCCCGCTCAGCTGCTGGGCTCTGACGACGAGGAGCAGGAAGACCCGTCAGACTACTGCAAAGGTGAGTTAGACTAAGATGATGATGATGATGATGATGAAGATGATGTCTCCCTGTCTCACCCTGCGTCCCCCCCCTGTGTCCCCCCCTGTGTCCCCCCCCCCCCCCCCGTGTCTCCAGGGGGCTACTACCCGGTCCAGATCGGGGACCTGTTTAATGGGCGGTACCATGTGGTCAGGAAGCTGGGCTGGGGCCACTTCTCCACCGTGTGGCTGTGCTGGGACCTGCAGTACGACTCTCTCTGCTTTCACACGTTTTCTGGGCTCGGTTGTGGTTCTCGGGTCACATGGTTCTGGTTCTGGTTGTGTCTGTGGTGCAGGAAGAAGCGCTTCGTGGCCCTGAAGGTGGTGAAGAGTGCTCCTCATTACACCGAGACGGCTCTGGACGAGATCAAGCTGCTCCGATGTGTGAGTCCTCGTCTCCACATGAAACCCTGTAGTGAGGAGGACCCGGCTCACCTGTCTGTCTACCTGTCTATCCACCTGTCTACCTGTCTGTCTGTCTACCTGTCTGTCTACCTGTCTGTCTGTCTACCTGTCTACCTGTCTGTCTGTCTACCTGTCTGTCTACCTGTCTGTCTGTCTCCAGGTGAGGGACAGTGACCCGTCTGACCCCTACAGAGAAACCATCGTCCAGCTCATCGACGACTTCAAAATCTCTGGAGTCAATGGAGTTCGTATCCTTTACCTGTCGCTCTCCCTGTCTCTGTCTACCTGTCTCTCTACCTGTCTCTCTACCTGTCTGTCTTCCTCAGCCTGTCTCTCTACCTGTCTCTCTACCTGTCTCTCTCTCTCTCTACCTGTCTCTCTACCTGTCTCTCTCTCTCTCTGCCTGTCTCTCTGTCTCTCTCTCTACCTGTCTCTCTCTCTACCTGTCTCTCTCTACCTGTCTCTCTCTACCTGTCTCTCTCTCTACCTGTCTCCCTGCCTGTCTCTCTACCTGTCTCTCTCTCTACCTGTCTCTCTCTGCCTGTCTCTCTGTCTCTCTCTCTACCTGTCTCTCTCTACCTGTCTCTCTCTCTACCTGTCTCTCAGCCTGTCTCTCTACCTGTCTCTCTACCTGTCTCTCAGCCTGTCTCTCTACCTGTCTCTCTACCTGTCTCTCAGCCTGTCTCTCTACCTGTCTCTCTACCTGTCTCTCTCCCCGTCTCCCTGCCTGTCTCTCTACCTGTCTCTCTACCTGTCTCCCTGCCCGTCTGTCTTCCTCAGCCTGTCTCAGATGTCTGTATGGTTCTGGAGGTTCTGGGGCATCAGCTGTTGAAGTGGATCATCAAGTCCAACTACATGGGCCTCCCTCTGGTCTGTGTGAAGACCATCATCCGACAGGTAGCAGGTCCAGTCCCAGACATGTTGACCCCGTTGACCCTCTGACCCTCTGACCCCGCCCCCCCCCCGTACGGGGTCCTGGTCTTGCAGGTCCTGCAGGGTCTAGACTACCTCCACACCAAGTGTAAGATCATCCACACCGACATCAAACCAGAGAACATCTTACTGGACGTGGACGAGGTCTACATCCGGAGGCTGGCGGCCGAGGCCACCGTCTGGCAGAGAGCCGGGGCCCCGCCCCCTTCTGGGTCATCAGGTGAGGAGCTGCCATCTTATTGGTCGGAACAGTTAGAACCAGGAAGTGTTTAAAAAATAATAAGGGATGAGTCTGACTGTTACTGGGAGCTGTGGTTTCTGTCTGTCTGTCCATCTGCATGTCCACCTACCTGTCTGTCCCAACGTCTGTCCCGTCTGTCCACCTGTCTGTCTGTCCCAACGTCCATCCACCTGTCTTTCCACCTGTCTGTCTACTTTCTGAGCTGTCTCTCTTTTACAGGTCTAACTCTCCGTCTCTATCCTGTGTTTCTGATGTTTTCTTCCTGTCTCTCTCTCTCTGTCTCTGTCTGTCTTTCTGTCCCCATGTGTCTCTCTCCAGTTAGCACGGCTCCCAGGGACCTACAGGTAAGTCTATCCAGGTGTGACGCCTGCTGTGCTCTGATTGGTCGAAGGACTTGTCCCCAGGTTGCGTTAGACTGCTTAAATAAAAATAGCGGGAGCTGATTGGATGAAACCTAACGAGGCCACGCCCAGAGGTCTGAGCTACGAGCACCAACCAACCAATAGAACGTTTCATACAATAATCACACCTGGGAGAGAAAACCACCGCAACTTACAGTGAATGCAAACAATAAGCCACAATGTGTAAAATACATTAAACTACAAATTAGTAGAAATGGAATAAAACATGAGGACAAAGTGAAGAGAATGACTAAAAAAGTGATACAAATATGTTCATATCAGAATAAAAATGATAAAACAGTAAAAAAAGATCAAATTTAAATAAATAAACAAATAAATTAATTCAATTAAAAGCCAAATTGGAAATGTAGGTTTTGAATTGCTTTAAAAACATCATATATTTTAGTTTTTTTTTACACCGTTAGAGGAGGTTCACTCTTGAACACCACAGTTGTCTCGTCTCGTCTCGTCTCGTTGGACGTCCAGGACACAGGAGACACGTTGGACTGGTTCATGGTCCACTCCTCTGGTGACCGTGTGGTTCAGACGTCGCTGGTTTCATTCAAGTCAGTTTTTATCGTGTTGGTGTCAGTAACGCAGGGAATGTTTGTGTGTGTTTGTTAGCACTGTTAGCCCTGTTAGCACTCTTAGCCCTGTTAGCGACATGTTGACATGGATCCGATCCGATGTCCTGTACGTGTGTCTCAACCCTGGGTGTGTGTGTTCAGGCTGGAAAGTTGTCTAAAAACAAGAAGAAGAAGCTGAAGAGGAAAGCGAAGCGTCAGCAGCGTCTGTTAGAGGAGAGGCTGGTGGATATCCAGGTGAGCTAACGCTAACGCCTGCCACTGCTAACGCTAACACCTCCCACTGCTGCCAACGCTCCAGCCAATCACACATCACATTTTATTCCTGCTGTTTGTCTTCAGAGGATGGAGGAAGAGGACGTCCAGCCTGAAGACACCGACGCCACCGGTGAGTTAATGAGGCTAGTGTGAATGCTAAACAGGCTATGCTAATAGTGAAAATTAACCCAAAGTGTTCATCCACGTTGGGTTTTTACCTCTTAAAGTGAATCTGGCTCCAAAATGCTACTGATTCACTACAGGAGGCAACGTTCACACAATTCAACCTTTGGACATTTTATTTCTCCTGGACGTCATCACATTCTACCATTGAGCTCATTATACGATCCAGAAGAAGATGGAGATTTACACATGGAACTCCCCAGGACCCCAGCCACCAAGGCTACATGCTACATAGCAATGCTAAGCTACCAGCCACCAAGGCTACATGCTACATAGCAATGCTAAGCTAACCAGCCACCAAGGATACATGCTACATAGCAATGCTAAGCTACCAGCCACCAAGGCTACATGCTACATAGCAATGCTAAGCTACCAGCCACCAAGGCTACATGCTACATAGCAATGCTAAGCTACCAGCCACCAAGGATACATGCTACACAGCAATGCTAAGCTACCAGCCACCAAGGCTACATGCTACATAGCAATGCTAAGCTACCAGCCACCAAGGCTACATGCTACATAGCAATGCTAAGCTACCAGCCACCAGGGCTACATGCTACATAGCAATGCTAAGCTAACAGCCACCAAGGCTACATGCTACATAGCAATCCTAAGCTAAAAGCCACCAAGGCTACATGCTACATAGCAATCCTAAGCTAAAAGCCACCAAGGCTACATGCTACATAGCAATGCTAATTTAACAGTCACCAAGGCTACATGCTGCATGTAAATGCTAAGCTAACTTTAAATACAACACAGCTGTACTGTGTATCTGTAGTAGCACCATTAGACCAGTAGATGGAGATGAAGGAACATGTGGTTCATGGTTCATAGATAATAAAAACTAGATCAGATACATTTGTTCTCAGTTATTTTAGGATGTTTATTAGTAGCGACAAACACTGAGTGGAACATGAGCAGAAATGTTCTGGTGTTTCTTTGTTGCTCCGCAGCCAATAGGAAGGCCAGCCCAGAGTCCAGCTGCTCCTGGTTGGAGGACAGGTGTAATGGCCACGCCCCCGGACGTTTCTCCAGCCCCGCCTCTGGCCTATCAGGCTTCTCCAGCTCTGTGATGTCCGCGACGTCTGAGTCGGCGCTGTCCACTCAGTCGGGATGCTCGAGTGGACGAGAAGGTGAGAGACAGGACAGAGCAGGACGGGGACACAGAGACAATAATCTGTCTCCAGGGAGCGGGTGGAAGTAGAACCAGCCTGAAACCATCCATGACATTTAAGTTCTGGAGAAGATGTTGTTTTCCTCTTTGTGTTCTTGGATGATGTAATTCATGCATGTGATGGATATTTGGTTCTAGAGGCGGATGCTGAGCGTTGACGTGTCTCTCGTCTCTCGTCTCTTGTCTCCAGTGTTCAGCGCCTCAGACTTTGTCCTCAGTCCTCTGGATCCTCAGAACGCCAGCAAGCTGAGAGTGAAGATCGCTGATCTAGGAAACGCATGCTGGGTGGTGAGTGTCCTTCATCTTCATCATCATCATCATCATCGTCTCCTCCTCTTCTTCTCTGCTTACGTCCACCAATGACCGCTCCGTCTCTCGTCTTCCACGTCTCTCGTCCAGCACAAACACTTCACAGAGGACATTCAGACCAGACAGTACCGAGCTCTGGAGGTTCTGATCGGAGCCGAGTACGGGACGCCGGCCGACATCTGGAGCACGGCCTGCATGGTAAACATCACGGTCATCACACAGCAGCATGTGGGTCTGGGTCTGGGTCTGGTCCTGGGTCTGGGTCTGGTCCTGGTCTGGGTCTGGTCCTGGTCCAGGGTCCAGGGTCCAGGGTCTGGGTCTGGTCCTGGGTCTGGTCCTGGGTCTGGTCCTGGGTCTGGGTCTAGGTCTGGTCCTGGGTCTGGTCCTGGTCCTGGTCCTGGTCCTGGGTCTGGGTCTAGGTCTGGGTCTGGGTCTGGTCCTGGTCCATGGTCTGGGTCTGGTCCTGAGTCTGGTCCATGGTCTGGGTCTGGTCCTGAGTCTGGTCCATGGTCTGGGTCTGGGTCTGGGTCTGGGTCTGGTCCTGGTCCTATTCCTATTCCTATTCCTGGGTCTGGGTCTGGGTCTGGTCCTGGGTCTGGTCCTGGGTCTGGGTCTGGTCTGGGTCTGGTCCTGGGTCTGGGTCTGGGTCTGGGTCTGGGTCTGGTCCTGGTCCTGGTCCAGGGTCTGGTCCAGGGTCTGGGTCTGGTCCTGGTCCTGGTCCAGGGTCTGGGTCTGGTCCTGGTCCTGGTCCTGGTCCTGGTCTGGGTCTGGTCCTGGTCCAGGGTCTGGTCCAGGGTCTGGGTCTGGTCCAGGTTTTATCTGATACTTTAGAAACGGTGCCGGTGCTTAAAGAACGAAAACATCCAAACTTTTTCCAGAAACAGAGACTTTTTTTTAATTTTTAAGATGTTTTGTGACGTGGAAGTTGAACTGAACATTAATTTAAATAATATAAATAAGAAATAAATGAACCAATATAAAATCAAATTCATAATTATCATAATGAAAACAGTGGCACTCGTCTGCAGCTTCAGGAAGTGCAGCCAGACTCCTGACAAACATTCGGGCTCATGGTGCTTCTCAGAAAGTCTCACTGAGCCAGAATAGAATTGAGTTTCCAACATGGCCGCCCCCGTGTGAACAGCAACTAGAAGCTTCACGCTGTCACAGTGTAACTGAAGTGTTTCCTGTGTTATACGTCATGTCACGCCAACATGCTGCTAAACCGGGATTATTTTCTTCTACGATTAAAACTTCAGAATATTTTTATAAATGTGTGCCTCAGGTTTCATCCCTGTAAATAATTCTAATAATAATAATTCAAAACTCTTGAAACTCATGGTTCAAGTTATTCATGTACAGTTAGTGGGACTTAAACAGCAAATTAAACTAATTTAGTTTAAGATCATAGTAATAATATTAGTTAATATGAACTTTAATTTCACTTTACATGAAAAAATAAAAAATTTGATTATAAAACACACCAAGTTTCCACCGTATATTCTACCAGGTTATATTGAGACCAGACAGAGCTTTAGTAGCGGCGGCCATCTTGTTTTTCACTGAAAGATGTTCCCAGCTCCGAGCTAAATGCAATGCAGCGTCAGACACTTTGAAACTACCTGTTACTACCGTTAGCATCAGCACGGTTAGCATCAGCACGGTTAGCATCAGCACCGTTAGCATCGTGGTCTAGATGAGGAGTGACCTGATTCTGCAGCAGCGTCAGAGAGAGGAGCAGATTAGATCCAGAGTCTGATGGATAATGACCTGAAGCCTGGAGCTTCTGACGCTGGAGAAGTGGGATGTTCTGCAGAGGCCGGGTTTTATTCGTGGTGATGTTTAGAGCCAGTTGAAGCCGTGGTGTTTCCTCTGAGAGCGTGTAGGACAGGACTGACTGATGCTGGTGTTTCAGGCGTTCGAGCTGGCCACAGGAGACTATCTGTTTGAGCCCCACTCAGGAGAAGACTACACCAGAGACGAAGGTATCTGCAGGAGTTCTCCTCTCATCCACGCTGCTTCGCGACCTCGTCCCTAACGTCTAACGTTCTCTCTCCGCTCAGATCACATCGCTCACATCATCGAGCTGCTCGGACCCATTCCTGTGCCCTTCGCTCTGTCTGGCCGCTACTCCAGGGAATACTTCAACAGGAGAGGTCTGTCCGGTGTCTGCACCGTTTTACTGCCAACAACATCATCAAAGGCTTTACACTTAATGAACTGAGCTATTAAGAAGTGGAGTTTCTGTTTAGCTGCAGGTCTCAGTAAAACACAGCTCTCACTTGGAGTAGCAGCTAGTGCTCCATGTACTACAATACCCACGATGCCTCTGCTGTGGAGAGGAATCCAGGGGCTGACACTGTCTTCCTGTCTACCTGTTTCAGGTGAGCTGCGTCACATCTCCAGTCTGAAGCCGTGGGGTTTGTTCGAGGTTCTCCTGGAGAAGTACGAGTGGCCGCTGGACCAGGCCGCTCAGTTCAGCGACTTCCTGTCCACCATGTTGGATCTGCAGCCGGATCGCAGAGCGACGGCGGCGCAGTGTCTGCAGCACGCATGGCTGCACACATGAACACGCACACGAACACACACGAACACGCACACGCACACGAACACACTGGTGTAACGTGGCTGCAGACAGAAACACAGTTGGTGTTTGAGGAGCGTTTGTTGATTTCACATCATGTGGGAAACGATCACCTGGACTGTGGGTTGCTATAGCAACTGATTGACTGGCTGTGCAGGTAAACAAGAGGAGGGGCTCCTTAATAAACTGACAACTGTCTCAACCCGTGGAGACTAACGGACAAACAACCAAACCAGAGTAAAAAAAAAAGAAAAAACAATGGCCTCCTCTCATTGGTCAAAGCGAGGCTTAAACTTTGGGGATATGGCGCCATCTTTGTTTGGATCCAGCTCCATCATGGACTCATAACATAGACTGTATATAAATATGGACCAGCTCCTCTAAAGTGAAGCCAAAGCTAGTAGAGCTCCCCCTGGTGGCTGCAGTATCGGTCATTAGCTCCACCCCCTGCCTGTTAGTGGGCGGAACTTGGGTCAAACTGAAAACACTAAAATACACATTAAATAAATTTATTCAGGAAGTTAATATGATGCTTTTGAGTGTTCAAGTGACACGTTTCTGGATAAATTTTGTTTTACTTTGTTGGTTGATGCTGTAGAAACAGGATGTGACATCACGGCGGTAAAGAGGTCCCATGGGACCGTGAGTTGTAAAAACTTATCTTTAAAAACTAGTCCAGTGTGGGCGGGGCATCACTATCATGGCTCCGCCCTCTGTACTAATCAGACTCTGGCTCCAAACTCACAAGATGGCGCCGTCCGCATCCCTGAAAAAATAGTGTTGGTTTGACCAATGAGAGGAAGTGGAGACACGTCGTCCGGATTTATAAACAGTCTATGGTTTACACTGGTAAATGCTAACATAGCTAACTAGCTAATGACTCACTGAGGTCGGTTAGTTTCATTCAGTAACTTTCCCACAGTTCATTCTAATTAAAAAGTAAAAAAAAACACTTTCACGCAGATGCTTAGTTACACGTTGTCGTGGCAACTGTCACATCACCTTGACATCACTTCCTGTTTCCATAGCGTCCAATAACTTGAACACACATCAACATTAACGAACTAAAACATATATGATGTGTATTTTAGTCCCGCCCACTAACACAGAGGAGCCGTCATCGGGTCCTTTATGATCTATGATCTTCTTCTCCTGCTATGAACCAACTTTGTGGCGCTGGAGCCCCCGTGTGTTCAGACAGTAGAACTGCAGCTCCAGCTTCGTCTCCTCGTCTGTCGGGTTTTTCGTTTCCCTCTTGTTTGTGAACGACTGCGCTCAGACGTCCAAACTGTTCCGCTTCGTCTTTGCTCTCGTTTCTCTTCAAGTTTTTTTTTTTTCATAGTTTTCTGCTGAATTTTGTCCGTTCCTGTTGATTTTTATTTAAATTTTTAACGGACGCTTCCTGCTGACGACTGGTCAGAGACTGAAGAACCTCCGACCGCTGTATTATTAGTGACAGTATTGAGCTCTGTTGGTGAGACGACCTCTGACCTGTTCTCACCTCTTTCTATGTTCATATATAATAAACGGTGCCTTGAAACGGCCTCTGTCCTCTGTCCTCTCTCTTTTACTCTTTTATACATCAGCACCGAAGACGCCAAAATTATCATTATCGTTAAGGACCATGATTTATATTTCACATTCTTCATCTCTGTAAATAATTTATTTCTGATTCATTTTTTGATTTTGCCACCGCTAAGCTAATTCTAAAGCTAATGCTAAAAACAACAGAACCTTGAACACTGTGTAAACTTTAAATGTCATTATCCTAATAGCAAAACGCTTGAATATTTGTTAAATATGTCAAAATATTTAGCAGCACATTGATATTTTTACAGTGACCTGGGTAACTATGCTATTAGGCCAATGATCTGACTCATTGCTGTTGCTGAGAGTTTAGTGTAAAACAAGGTTCATTTTGGAATAAACATATTTGAACGTTAAGGCTGTAAAAGGATAAATCAGGACCTTGTTATTAGGCTTTAACAGGCGACGGACGCCCGTTGCCTCGGTGAAATAACGGCGCTCTGTGTTCGTTCATCATGTTTGATATAAAACTTTAATGTCTCCGTCCTCTCAGATGTCCCAGCAGCGTCTCCATGACGACCCCCAGACGTCTCAGGACGCTCTCGTAAACATTAGCGCCTCCATCTTGAACCTCAGCTGCTTCAGTCTCTGAGTCCAACTCGCTCGTCCTCGTCTTCATCCTCGTCCCCTCACTTCCTCTTCCTCACCACCGTCCACCCGTCCTCTTCCTCTGGAGACGGAGGAGGAGGAGCTTGCTGTGTCCTGCTGACCGATGGACTGGACGTCTCGCACTCCATCACCTGGACACATGACACACCTCAGCTCTGAATAACGTGCAGGAAGGTGGTACCAGGGACCCGAGAGGAAAACATGAGGAGGAAGTTTTGTCCCATCATGCACTTCGAGAAAAACAACCATGTGACTGTTTTTACAAAACGTCATGTAGACTTTCAGATGAAGTGGTGAAACTATACTTCAGACCTGGGAAGAGTTTTAGAGCCACTGCTTTTTATTTATTTCCATTAACAGCCTCTTCCAGCTTGTGTGTTTTCTCCACGGGAACAGTCTCAGTTTTGGGTTCAGTCTCTTCAAAGTCCTGATGCTGAGAACTAGACTGTTCGTAGCTAAAACAGAAGGATTTATCTGGAACTAAATCCCAAGTCAAGCTCTCAACTTTGACTTTTCTCTAACATTTTTTCTCGAAGCGCGTGACGGAAAGTAAAATCCACCTTCTCATGTTTGAAGGTGACGGTGAACAGGTGTTCTCTGACGCACCTGAGTCTCGTCCTCATTCTCATCATCGGACGCGGTGGGCGGAGCCGTGACCTTTGCCCTCTGACTCTTCTTCGGTGTGAGCGAGTCTATGGTGTGTTTGAGCTGCGACAGCGCCCCCTGCTGCCACTGTGTGAACATCTGTAACAGACTGGAGGACACCTGCACACAAACATCAGGATAACATTAGCTTGTGTAGGTTCACATTAGGGTTTGGGATTATAGAAGATTAGTTAGTCGTTGGGGACTTTCTTATTTAGCATCGCACTCGCTTGTCCAGGCTAGTATGAGCGTGTTTAGGTTCACATTCTGTCTTTTAAGCAAACATTAGCTTATTTCGGCTAATAGTAACTTGTTTAGGCTAATGGTGTTAGCTTCTTTGGGGTAATATCGCCTTGTTTAGATAATCATTGGGGTTTGGGGTTAGCTTATTTGGGCTAACATTAGCATGTTTACGTTCGCATTACAAGTTCGGGATTACTTTGCTTGGGAATCTAATACTGGACACTAACGCTGTTATAGCTAACATTAGCTCGGTAAGGCTAACACTGGGTGTTGTGGTGTTAGCTTCTATGGGCTGTGAACATTCTCATCCAGTGCATTGTAGTCCAAAGTGTGTTTATAAAAAAAGGCAACTGGATTTCCAGAGCTACTCGAATCAACGACGAAACGCCTTTTGAACCTCTTTGTACTTCTGTACCTGTGGTAAACTCCCATCATCCACCACGGTATCAAACTCCTGGTCCATCAGCTCAGCTATGAAGTCCTCCACCTCACACTGCTGCAGGTCAGCTGATCACAGAGACAGGCGTTAGGACCACGTGACCAATCAAAGCCAAACAACAGGCGAATCAGAGGCGTCCCTGACGTCCTCCTCGGTTACCACGGTTACCCACCGTTGTCATGGAAATACTGCTGGACCACACCCACCAGCCAGTCGGCTTTCTGCTGGCCGTATGCGCCGCCGAAGCCGTTATCCACCGCGATCTGAGGAGAGTGGACACGCAATGTGACTGGAGACGCACCGGTTAGCATTAGCCTGTTAGCCCGACCCTGTCCTCTCCGCGGTCACTCGTCTCTCTGCCTCTCTATCCGGCTCTTACCTGGAGGACTGGCCAGGTGTGGAGAACCGCTCTGACTCCCTCCGCGAAGAGCTCACGTTGGGCCGCGGAAGACGCCATGTTGGATCTGCCAGGCAGGAAGAGTGGAGCGGAGAAACGGAGACGCGATCAGGCAGAAGCAGTCGATTCGTGTATAAATAGGGTAACCAGATGTCCCCGATTACTGGGAACAGGCCCCGCTTTGGACGATCTGTGCCCCGGCTAAAGCTGTCCACAAAAATGTCCTCGATTATAGCGTTTTATGAATGAGAAAAAACATGTTGCGCGCTACTATACGCTTTACGGTAACCGGTCTGTAAGCCATTAGCGCGACCGGCTACCGTAATGATTGTAGTTGCTCCCAGGGGGCGGGGCCTGAAACTGAAAGGCATGCCGGGATAGCTGTCATGGCGCGGTGTTTGGAAGGTTTTGTTGCGGGGTGTTAGCAGCGTTAGTAGCCGTGGGTCGCGATGCAGCGCCCGGTGTCCACTCTGTGTCTGAGTCCCGGGGCGAAGGCGAAACTGGTCCGCGCCGGTTTCCAGTTCACAGCCGATCTGCTGCACCTCGACCAGCTCCAGCTCAGCACAGGTGACGCTCCCGCCAGAGTCCAGTCAAAATATGTCGCGTTTTAGCTCTCAGGCTTTAAAAGCGCGACACGTAAACTCTTCTCTGTTAATATTCACGTTCTCTTCCAGGTTTATTCATGAAGACAGAAAGCGGCGGTTTTATAAGTTAAAAGTGAAACACTAAGATTGTGTTAGGGTCAAATCTGACTAACAAAAATGTACATTTTGACTGTTTTTATGAAAACAACAAGGCTTCGTGATGTCTCCAAGAACAGATATAAACACACTGAAAATCTTTCACCATTTTAGCAGAATTTGAAAGTCTCTAAAAAAGAAAGTGAAATCTGTGGTGTTATGGGTCAAATATCAACCTGCCCAGAATGTTGGTAGTGGATCATAGAATATGTTTTAGGTCGCTCTGGGATCAAATGTGGCTCAGTTTAATCTCTTTGTGGTGGATTCAAAGATAAAAGACTTTAAAAGACTTTAAAAGATTCCCCGAATCAAACTAAACTGAAGCTAATCTAAAGTAGACTTTACACAGAGCTGTGTCCTCCATGGGCCTTGGGTGATGTAGTTTTTAAATTATTTTATTCTTTTTAATGAACTTATTTTTAAACTAATCCCAGTTAAGGTTGATGTAACCGGAGGTTTTGTTGCAGAGGCGGGTCTGACCCAGCAGGAGGCGCTGGAGGTGCTGCAGATTGTGAGGAGCGAGGGAGGAAGAGGAAGAGGAGGAGGAGGAGGAGGAGGAGGAGGAGGCGTGGCCTCGCTAACGGCTCTGGAGCTCCTGCAGAAGGAGGAGCAGCTAAAGAGCATCGTGACGTTCTCCTCTGAGCTGGACGCTGCTCTAGGAGGAGGATTAGCAGCTGGAAGGACGACGGAAATCTGTGGAGCTCCAGGAGTCGGAAAAACACAACTGTGGTCAGAGACACGCACACGTACACAAACACACACACACTGTAACACACACACACACACACTATAACACACACACACTATAACACACACACACACACACACACACACACACACACACACACTATAACACACTATAACACACACACACACACACACACACACTATAACACACTATAACACACACACACACACACACACTGTAACACACACACACTATAACACACACACACACACAATAACACACACACACTATAACACACACACACTGTAACACACACACACACACAATATAACACACACACACACACACTGTAACACACACACACACTGTAA